>NC_052518.1:41318225-41378224 GCF_014356525.2 Nilaparvata lugens | reverse complement strand
ATATCTATACTGTGTTGACATTTCTGAAAATATCTTTGAAAACAAGAAAATGTAAGAACAATGATTTAATCTTTTTAATTTCTATGATAATTAACGTTCTTGACGATATAGTTATCAGAATCATGTTTCTATCTACAAAGCATCAGCATAATATTATAAATCCTACCTGAAGTGAACCAACTAACATAACATGGATTTGGTGTTATTAGTACCTAGGCATACAGTACCGTATATAATTGGCAATAATGGTCATTCACACGCCTTTTTCCAACACCATCAGAGATTTTTATAAAAATATCTATCTAACTGCCTACTAGGTTCACAACAAAGTTTAAAACATTTTTTAAATAAAAGTTTAAAAGAAGCAAAAATGCTATTAATAGTGTTAGGCTTGCCGCATATTTTTTTGTTACAGCACGCAACAATATTTTCAGAGTTTTTTCAAATACTTGATTAAATGGTTTGAAGTAAAAACAAATTAAACTTTTCTTTGAACGCGGCTTTTGATGGAACTGGTAAAATACCAATAATTTTATCAGACTTTATTTGAATCTTTGTATGATTCAAATAATTCTTGATTACTGTATGATTCAAACAGTTCACAATTTTATGCTTATTTATTTGTTTCTATTTCATTTTTTTTTGTTTTTCTTTATTGAATACCCATTATTTTTTTACTTGTTGAATATATCACAAATGTAAACTTTAAAGTATAAATAGGTACCGTATTTTTAAAACTCATTTATATGGCTGAATTCAAATCCCCACCACAACCCTCAAATTTTGAGAGTCCACTGTTTGAACATGATTTAGTTTGATGATGCAGTACACAACGAAACGGTCGTCACTAACATGAGTTTTAAAAATATTTCTACTTTAAAGTTTACATGTGTGATATATAATGATAAAATGTATATTTGAATTGAAATTTTTATAATATACTATTGGATGAGGTTGCCGTTTGTATTATACTGTGTTATATTGTATTGTATTGTACTGTGAAAACGACATTAAAAACAATCAAGTACAGCAGTACCTACGAAGGCTAGTCAATATGCAAGGTTTATTGCGATAGACTCTTCTTACCTTGGTCAATAAGAGTAATAGGGTTTTTGAAACACAATTATTATTCTGAGTTTTTATTTAAATCCTCAGTAAATTCTATACATGAAAATAATATTAAAAATTATTGAATGTCAAAATTTGAGGCTCGATTTTTATTTATATAGATTATGAGTAACTGTACATAAATAAAACAGCTCGGTTATTGAATGCCGGTAACTAAAATTTATTGCAAATGCTCTCTATAACAACATTAATAAACTTAATTTATGTTCATTAAAATGAATGAAACTTACTTTATCAAAGATTTCATTAGTAAGTATATCTTGTTTATTCAAAACCAAATATAAAAGCTCATTTTATAAAATGACATAGTAAGTTACCCTTTCTTTGAAAAGTTTTTAACATAAAATAGTAGATTAGATACATAATTGAAATCAACCAGAGATTGATTGAAGCCTGAAAGACACTTTTGATATTTGATCAAAAGAAGCGCAAGCCAAATAGAAAATGCAGAATGCTGAGGAAACACAGAAAAATGCTGGAAAACTCATGGAAAACGCTGAAATCTGCTTTTTTGGGTCATACCATTAGTATTAAGCCGCGTTTACACCAAAGTTATTGACAAAATGTTAATAACTTAATCCTTATAGATTCTATTAGATTGAACGGAACTTGACAAACACATAAAAATATTCATCATGTGTATGATAAGTTATGTTCAATCTAATAGAATCTATAAGGATTAAGTTATTAACATTTTGTTGATAACTTTGGTGTAAACGCAGCTTTAGTTCAAAACCCTTTTAATACAATATTTCTCACCTTAGCTGAACATCACTTTTAATCAGCTGACTTTATCTGTATTTTTACAGAAACGGTGAGATACAGATATAAAAAGCTTGGCATCAGCTGATTAAAAGAGAATTGCTCATGTTCGCGGCGCGTAAATCTGTACGCACCTTTATAATCATTGCGTCATCCAACAGCCGCCAGTAGATAGTGGACAAGAGTGTAAGCTGCTCTGCTCCATAACCACCCATGTATTTTTTTATTCTAAACAAAATGACTATTCTGTGCCATCCAGCAGTGCGGCCTCAGGTTAAAGACTTACATGCTCAAAAGACATTTTTGCTTTGTTTCGAATAATTCTGTGCCATTGTCTTGGTGTTTAGAATCAATTGATTTTTAGTAAATAATTTATTTTGCAGTTGGAAAATTATCTACATAGATAAAATCCATTAAAATTAATAATTGGAATAATATGAATACAGTAGGCTAATATCATCTAAAGTTATCAGCTGTACACTAAGCTAATTTTAAAATCTGAGGAGGCGCGGCTTGGTGATACAAAGTGTTGATCTTATGGAGATTGCCTTACCACATCGTTCCACGCCATGCCCGATTCAGTGTGAGTGGCTTCCATTCAAACCAATATGCAAGCAGCACCTGGATGCAAAATGCCGCATCGTGCCTCCTCAGGTGTGCATTCAGCTAAAGTTTGTCATGAGATTCTTCTTAAATTCTTTTTATTTGCCATCAATACAATTTACAAAAAATTATTCAAGAAATTCATAGAAATAAAAATAAAACATAGCTTACAATCAAAACAAAAATTATAAATTAAATATATTTAAATCAAAATCTATTCATTAAGGCTTTACCCAGCAAGGAAAATCCTGTCCGCTGGGCGTGAGCATCAGTTCAATATTATTATATCAAATATTATTTTATTATTATAAATAAAAATAAATATGGCAAAATTTTAGAATCACGTAAGTAAACAAAAAATAAGGTTGAAAAAAAATGTATATTATAAAATATTATCGAGAGTAAAGAAAAATGTCTCAATTATCCATTTATTTATCTGTGCCCCATGTCTATCCTCAGTTAAAAATTGCATACCATTTGGGATTAAATTAATTAATTTTGTGCTTAAATAATTTAATTGTCGACGTAATATTGTTAGGTTAGTGTGATTTATGTTGAATAAATTATGAAAATTTAACCTGAAATTATATGTGGCTAGATTATTCCTTATTGTAAATTTATCTTTATTTTTTCTTATGTAGTAGAGAATTTTTTTAATATATAGTTGGCGTATGGTCATTACCTTGAATTCATCAAATGTGTCCCTGCTTGGATGAATTCTTGGTCTATTCAGAATAGTCTTTATTATCATTTTTTGAATGACAAAAATCCTATTTATTATGTAATCATAAGTTCCCCCCCATACTCCTAACGCATATTGCAGAATTGACTGAACGTATCCATGATAAATTAGTTTTAACTCCTGTATATTTAATAATTTACGGATTTTGTAAAATATATAAGATATAAATTTTAGCCTTTTACAAATGAATTCTATATGCATGTCCCACTTGAGATGACAGTCTACCATAATCCCCAAATACTTGACCACTTTTTCCTGTTTTAGTTTCGGGCAAGCACATTCTCCCCACGTCTCCGATTCACATTTGTGTGTATTTTAAGTACAATTTCCTCTGGTGGTTGTCCAATCACAGTGGGAGAAAAAGCAACATATTTAGTCTTAGTAGTATTCATACTCAATGTATTCAGATCAAGCCACTTTTTAATATTTGACATAACTTTTTCTGCTTTTAAAGACGTTTGGGTCCATGACTTATCTTTAACTATTAAGGCTGTGTCATCAGCAAAGGAATTATTCTTGAATCTTCAATTTTTACTTTGAATATATCGTTCATATAGAGTAGGAATAGAATCGGTGATAAGACGGTACCTTGCGGCAATCCGAAATCATTCAGCTCTACAATATCTGATGTATAATGGTCATTCTCAGAAATCAGTTGTGATCGATCATTTAGGTAACTTTTGATTAATTCAAATGAGAGACCTCTAATCCCGTAGCTTTTTAATTTATTGAGTAAGTTATTATGGGGAATAGTATCAAAGGCCTTAGCAAGGTCAATGAATATGGCAAGGCACTTATTTTTATCAGAGGACATACTATCAGATACTTCATTTGCAAAATTGGCCAGGGCATCCTCAGTATTTTTGTTGCTTTGGAACCCGTATTGATCTTTATCAATTATATCATGCTTATCAATAAAATCCATTAGTCTAATCTTTATAGTTTTCTCCATTATTTTAGCCAGGTTGCTAATCAAACTTATGGGTCTATAGTTTTCAGGAAGTTTGTGGTTACCGGATTTAAATAGAGGCTTGACTCTGGCTATCTTGAAACATTTTGGAAATTTATAATATAGCATAAAGTGGTTTCGATCCAACAGGATATTCTTTTTATTAAAACATTATGGATTTGGTCCATCCCAGGACTTGCTGAATTCTTCAATGTTTTAATAATATTCTTATTTCCTCCACTGTGACAGGTCTGAGAAATAGAGATTGACATATTGACGGTAAAGGGGCTTTGTATAATTCATTAAGATTTGTGGACACAGTTGGAATCTTACATGCATATTCTTTACCAACTTCTGAAAAAAACTTATTTAGTTTGTCAGGCTCTATTTTAACATCGTTTATTTCACTAGAGTCATTTCCTATGATCTCTTTCATAACTTTCCACAAATTCTTACTGTCATTCTTGTATTCATCTAGTTTATTTCTATAATAGTTTGTTTTGGTGATATTTATTAATTCTTTTAATCTGTTTCTGTATTCCCTGAATCTGTTTTTTAGTGTTATATTATACGGCTCCTTTATAGTTTGCGATTTCATTCTATCCCTAACATTAATTGATTTAATGAGACCGGATGTGATCCATGGTTTTAATGCTCGGTTCCTGTGTGTAACATCAACTATTTGGCGGTACGAAGTTCGTCGGCCAGCTAGTATAAAATAATTATCCAATGAAGTACGTAATACCTTTTAATTTTTTCGAAACATGCAAAATTGCGAAAGTAACAATAAATTGGTAATTTACATAAACACATTATTATTCATGACAGAATACATGCTTTATAATGTTCAAAATTATACAATGGAAGTGGTATATACTATGATAATGGTAAAACGATGTGTACGGTGTCAAACTATGGGAATGCATGTTCACTGTCTTCGCAGAATGAGAAACACACGATGAAGGCCTTTGCGGCCTTTGTGACATATTTTGGTGCCCCAAATGAAAAATTAAATAAATTATTTTCAAAATCTGCAATTGATTGGAATGAAATGAATACCACTTAATAACAAAAGTAATGAGTTATACAGAGATGTTGTCACACAATAGTCCAGTCACTATATACATTGGTGCTTGCTATTAATATTGTAGTTCTGATTTTTTAATATAGTCTATATTTGGATACATGAGAGAAGTCCAGAGCCAATTTTAAGCTTTTTGTTTCAAGCTAAGATTAGAGAAAGAAATCATATAATGGTATAGTCAATAATCAAAGTGATTGAATAAACTCTATTCAGAATTATTCAAATTAACATGAAAATGACCACTTAAAAATTCCCACTTTAATATTTATGGTAGTAAAGTTTGGGACATGAGAAATCAGCCACATTAAATGTTAGATTAATTATTATGTATGGACTCTTAAGGTGCGTACAGATATACGCACCGCGAACATGAGCAATTCACTTTTAATAAGGTGATTAAATCTGTACTTTAACAGAAACGGTAAGATACAGATATAAAAAGCTTGGCATCAGCTGATTAAAAGTGAATGCTCATGTTCGCGGCGCGTAAATCTGTACGCACTTTTATTATATGTAGGAAGCTGGTTGCTCTACATTCACGCTTCTTCTTTCTAATCATATGAACCATATGACTTGTTAATAATTTACTAATGTTGTTTATCAAACTAATGGCAGAGCTGATGAGAGAATGATTGAATGTTCATATTTGTACAGTTTAAGATTTATTGAGGTTTATATTATAATTGACATTAAAATCGATTTTCTAAAGTAAATGAAAATCTTTCGTCAATTATTCATTTCAAGTAATATGTGCGAAGTAAGATCATTATAAATCGATTTTTTTTGTTCAACATGCCGAAAAAACGTAAGAGTGAATTTTCAATTGATATTGATAGGAAATTTGTTTTGGAAAAATTCTCGGGGAAAATTGGACAAAATGCAAAATTCTGGCTGGAAGATTTTGAGAAAGAATGTATCCGTTACAATATCCACAACGATGAAGAAAAAATAACATGTTAAGACTATTTTTAGAAGGGAGTTCTGAAGATTGGTATACTTCCAACAAATATAAATTAGGATTGAAAAATTGGAATTTGTGGTCAAAAACATTTCTCCAAACTTTTCTAATAAAGGCTGGTCAAATGTGAGATATGCATATTCATTCAAATACATTGAAAATTTTGGATCTATGCTTGATTATGCTTTGAAGAAGGAACGATTATTGCTTGAATGTGAGAGAACTATGACAGATGAATCTAGAATCTCACATATTGTTGTGGGACTACCAGTTCATATTCAGAATAGATTAGATAAGGAAAATATCGAGACCAGAAGATCTGATGAATGAGATTCAAAAATATGATTCATTCACAAACTCAAACGGACATAGTCATATAAATAGCCAGAAAAAAGACTCAACCAAGATGGAAGAGATAAGAAGAAAGAAGACTCCTTGTTCTGTATGTACAGCCTTGGGAAAACCAAATCGCTTTCATCCTGCAGAGATCTGTAGGAATAAAAATAAAACAGTGATCACAGACCACAAACCATTGGAGAATCTCAGAGTGAAAGCACGAACCGATGAAGAATTGGGAGATCTTGTATACTACCTATCGCAATATGATTTCACATTGATATATAGCCCAGGAAAAGGAAATGTTGAAGCAGATACTTTATCAAGAAATCCAGTTTTAGAGCACTTTGAAGAAAATGAAGACATTTTAACAGTTGTGAATTTGATATCTATACAAGAAATAAAAGACGATCAAGAAAAAAACAAAGAAGCAATAATGAATAATAGGAATGTTGAATATAAAGAGGAAATATTCTACAAATGTATGAAAGGAAACAAAAGAATCTTCCTTTCTCAAGAAAAGGGTAAAGATTGGTTGAGAAAATCATTTTCAACTAGGACATATCGGAACTCACCACACACTATTACACATACGTCCACATTACTACTTTTCCAACATGGATGAAATGGTCAAGCGCTATTGTGATTCGTGTCATATATGTAAGAAGAATAAAACAAGAAGAGGTCGCTCAATAGGATTACTTTCACAATGGGTCCAGCTAGTGAACCGTATGAGATCATGTCGATAGATACTGTTGGAGGGTTTGGTGCAAACAACTCAACAAAACGATACCTACACATATTGGTCGATCACTTCTCTAGATATGCATTCACTTCAAGCTCTAGCGGTCAAACTACTAAAGAATACATTCGTTTGCTAGATCCTATCTTACAAAACCATTCTGTCAAGATCCTATTAGCTGATCAATATGCGTCTATCAAATCAAAAAAGTTTAGAGATTACCTACTCGAAAAAGGTGTTACAATGGTGTTCACATCGGTAGATTGCCCACAATCAAATGGTAGTAATGTTTGGGACATGAGAAATCAGCCACATTAAATGTTAGACTAATTATTATGTATGGACTCTTAAGGTGCGTACAGATATACGCACCGCGAACATGAGCAATTCACTTTTAATAAGGTGATTATATCTGTACTTTAACAGAAACGGTAAGATACAGATATAAAAAGCTTGACATCAGCTGATTAAAAGTGAATTGCTCATGTTCGCGGCATGTGAATCTGTACGCACTTTTATTATATAAATGGACTTCCATGGAAGAAAGAATCAGTGGATTAGCTGCTTTTACACTTTTGAATAAGTGAAACGAAGAGTAAAGCTGCGTTTACACCAAAGTTATTAACAAAATGTAAACATTTGATGAACATATGTGTTATTCAAGTTCCATTCAATCTAATAGAATCCATAAGGATTAAGTTATCAACATTTTGTCAATAACTACTCTGCGTTTAGAGAAAGATTTATTTTCAGGTGTAGTGGATCTATGTATTTGCGCCTTCATTGTAAACCAGCTTAAGTGATAGGCTACGCCAGAAATTCCAGAATAAGCAAGAGATCCATGGATACCAGAGTCAACCAATTCCAAATAAACTTGATTTGGAATTTTATTTACAATTGCATCAAGCAAAAGCAAAAATAACATGATCACTGCTAATTTGATAACTGGCAACGAAAAATATTAATTGCCAATGGATAAAGTCGAGGTCGACTCTTAAGCCCCGCCCAATATTCCACAGATTCGCTGCAATTAGTCTACTATTCCGCAGAGCACTTCCAACACATCAATTAATACCTTAATTCAAATGATTAGACTCAATAATTTTCATGCCAGGTTGTGGCCTGAGAGGAAGAAAGAAAATTAACAGCTGTGGTTATAACATTTAGCAATATAATTTGAAAGCGTTGCATGATTCAATAAAAATATTCCCTGATGTCAAGATGAGTGCATAAGAGCAACTGGGTGACACCATAAAGCATCGTTAACTTTTGATTGCTTTTTAAAATACGCAGTTAAATGTATATTTCAACAGAGTTGAATGTGTTGCTTCAAGTTTCATTCAAATACATTTCTATAATACTTAGTTACCCAAAAATTGATGTCAGTGAGTGTGATGATTAGTATATTATATTATAATAACATTTCCATCGGAGGAGAGCACCTTTTCGGATACAAAATCCTATGGCAGTTGGGATACTATATTTATTCATTATTCAAGTTATATTCAGCAAGAAATTTTTGTTTGTATGATGGATCTCAAAAACGATTATAATGGCTTTGGTAGAATTCAGGTTATAAATATTTTACTAAAATAATCTGATCATTTAATTCCCGTAGCAAAGCATGGGTACCCTGCTAGTAACTAAACTTTGAAGGACCGAAGGGCTTATCCTTTAAGGATTTTCTTAACGAGAATAGGTCAATGACAGTCATCAATGACAGTCATCAATGACATCAAGTTATTCAGTTTCTCGAGCTAAATTCAATAGTGTAATTATATTTTTGATTAACTCACACTCTTTTTATTTATCTTGAAAAAACATTCCTAATTCTTCAGTTCACCTTCTCGCCTAGCCTATAAACGTGTAAATCCACCTAACGGTACACAATGGTTCGACCGAACAGAGGCACACCGAAGAATGAGGTCAATGCTCCGAAGCCAGGGCCAGCTATTTCTGGATCACTGTCTGAAGAGACCCTCCGAATTATTCGACAGCAAATCGAAGAGTCTGTCCATTGTGCTGTATCAATGGCAGTGAAGTCTATATTTGAGGAACTTCAGGCATTGAAGGAGGAGAACAAACAGCTGCACGATAGAATTCGTGAGCTAGAGGTGTCTTGTCACCTGAAGGTCGACGACCTCGAGCAATATGGGCGCCGACATTCCATACGTATTTTTGGGATCCCGGAGAGCAACAAAGAAGACACGGACCTGCTGGCGCTCGATGTCTTCAACAAGAAGCTGAACGTGCCCGTGACTCTAGCGGATGTCAACCGCTCGCATCGCGTTGGAAGGCGTCAACCACCTCAACAAGGGCAAGCTAAACCCAAGGACCGACCCATCATAGTACGACTCTGCAGCTACCGGACCAGGAAGATGATCTTCGACGCTAAGAGGAAGCTGAAGGGTTCCAGCGTCACCATTTGCGAGGATCTGACTGCGGAGCGTCTCAAGATCCTCAACGCTGCGGCCGACCGGCATGGGCATAGGAATGTCTGGTCATTGGACGGGAGGATCAAGATCTCTATCGGCGAGGGAGGATCCAAGAGGGTCCACACAGTCGAGAGGATGACTGATCTTCAAAAAATAAAGGTAAATTAAATCATTTCAGGATCCGATGACTAAGGCGCCCTTCACTACAATAATAGGAAATTCGTATTAATACATTTCACAGTAGATATACCTTGGCATTTTTCATGAGCTGGCTTTCTGTTCTATAAATGAATCTTTCCACTGCTATTTATGATTATACATGAGGCAATTATTTCAAACTAAGGAGATCCACATTTGTTAATACTGATTAATAATTTATCTTGATATTAATTCCCAAAACTACGTTCAATGCATCAACTACTATACTCCAGAGGGTACTTAGAGAATCATTATCTCTATTCTTACTAATAATTATTACATCTCTTACCAAAATTATTTCCATAATTAATAATTTTCGAAATGCTGAATTTCAAATAAATTGGATGATTAACATATGTTATAGATATGGATGTAATCTAAAGATAAAGATAGTAATCTCTTCTATATAATGATATCTTCTACTGTTGCCACAGTTTGAACAATAGAGGCTAATGTGTGAAGAATTATTGATAGAACAGAGGGGTGGGTAGTCTGTTCATATGCTTATAATAGGGGCTGTGTTTCATTTAACGTTATCTTAGACATTCATCACTAAACTATTACAGTTCTCAATTTACTACTTTTATCGTTATTGCAACTCCCAATAGTTAATTATACTTCTAATACTATATAATATTTTTCACACTTCACCGTTCAATACTATTTAAAACTCATCTAAAATAATCTAGCACTTTCTCCATCGTCTCCTCTACTCCTTATTTTTTCTTTCTCGTTTCTCTTCTTGATCATATATTTATAATGATTACTTGAATATTGTTGTTTGCGATGATGATTATTATTCTTTTCTATTCTTCTTCTTCTTCTTCTTCTTCTTCTTCTTCTTCTCTTCTTCTTCTTCTTCTTCTTCTTCTCTTTCTTTTTCTTTTCTTCTTTTTCTTCTCTCCTTGATTAATTCAAGATCACAATGTGATGTTCTATTTCTTATTCTATAGTTCAGTTTCATAAGTTCCTCGCAATTTGTGCACATTCCTTCTTTCTCTTCTTTTCTTCCCTATTATTATCATTATTTTCCCTGTGATTTTTCCACTAGCTATCCAGCATGTTCAAATGTTTATTTTTCTTTCTATATCTATTTATCTTTCTACCTTTTCTCTTTCTATCTGATTACCTTCTACTAATATCCATATATTATATTATAATATCCATATATTTATCCATATAATATTCGATTCTTTCCCACATTAAATCATACTATTCCTCTTCAATTTTATGCGAATATTATTCATTATCAGTTGTATTATGTATCTTTCCTCTACTGATAACTTTCTTCAAAGATTTTTCGTTTTTCTGCTGGCCTCTTCTTCTCTTTTTCAGTTTCTACTGGATCCCATTTCGCTCTATCTCCACCATGAACACGATCTTCCACTACTGGATTTCATCTCTCTCTATCTCCACTTGGACTCGATTTTCCACCACTGGATTCCATCTCTCTCTGTCTCCACTTGGACTCGATCTTCCACTACTGGATTCCTTCTCGCTCTACCTCCACTTGGACCCGATTCTTCCACTACTGGATACCTACTCGCTCTATCTCCACTTGGACCAGATCTCCCACTACCAGTTCTTCCTCAATCTTCATCTTATTCACCATTAGGATTATTCATCACCGAAACTCCACACATCTACATCTTATTGTGTTTAGTGAATTTCTGAACTAGTGCTTTAAATAGTGAAGTGAGCCGAACTGTCAAGGCATACTGAATGCACTCGAATCAAGAGACTTTTTCATTTAGGTTAAGTTTT
Organism: Nilaparvata lugens; assembly: GCF_014356525.2. Classification (NCBI taxonomy): domain Eukaryota; kingdom Metazoa; phylum Arthropoda; class Insecta; order Hemiptera; family Delphacidae; genus Nilaparvata; species Nilaparvata lugens. The sequence continues at coordinate 41,366,523 of NC_052518.1, read as the reverse complement.
ATCAGTTTCATCCCCATTTCCCCCATCATGTGTCTTTCTGAGGTCGGTTCACGATTGGTCTGCTGCTTCCATGATGCCTCTCACTGACACGTCAGCTCGCTCGCCCTCAAGTAGGTATGATTATTTCAATAATAGTAATAATGACGCAGGTATGTTTCTAGCAAATAAGCTCCACTCTTTCAAAAAACTTTTCAAGGCTGCTCACCTTAACGTACAATCCCTCAGTTGCCACATTGATGAACTCAGAGCAATCTTCCGTTTTCAGGACTTCAATATAATCGGAATTTCCGAATCATTTTTGAAGCCTAGTATTTCATCAAATTTTGTTGCATTGCCTGGATATAATCTTTTCCGGAATGATAGATTAAATAAAGCTTGTGGGGGTGTAGCAATTTATGTGAAAGATGGTATCAAAACAAAAGTTTTAATCACATCTAAACAAGAGTATTGTTCCAGACCAGAGTTTATGCTACTTGAATTATCCTTATCTAGTAATGATAAATTACTCGTTGGTATCTGTTATCGCCCACCAAAAATAGGTCATTTCACAGATTTCGAAAGTGCCTTGCTTTCTCTTATGCCTTGTTATAACCGTATACTAGTTATGGGGGATATGAACACCGACTTGAACATGACGAATCGTAACTTTGACTACTTTCAACTGACTACAATTTTCCAATGCCTAAACATGACTATTTTACCCCTCGATCCAACTCATCATACTAATGAATCAGACACACTCATTGACCTTCTCATTGTTAGTGATCCCAATGAGGTTGTTCAAGCAGGCCAAATCTCAGTCCCAGCTATTTCTAGACATGATTTGATCTACTGTGTACTTTCCCATAAGATACCCAAGCTAGAACAGAAAATTATCACTTATAGTGACTTCAAAAACTTTGATGAAGCCGCCTTCCTGACTGATGTGGCTCAGACTCCATGGCATCAAATTGAAGCATTACCTTCAGTTGATGACATGGTCAAGACTTTCGAGAATTGGACTTTGACTTTGTATGACAAACATGCACCTTATGTGACAAGGAGGATTAATAGAAAACGACGAGTACCGTGGATGACTGAAGACATACTTAAGATGATGGGACGTAGAGACAAAGCACATAGAAAATTTAAAAAGACATTTGACTTGGACAGTTTGATAGAGTATAGGAGCCTTAGAAATAGGGTTAAACAGGAATTACGGAACTCAAAGATTAGGTACTTGAATTCGTTTATGACAAACAATAGACAAGACTCTAAATCACTTTGGCAGGGAATAGAAGAATTCGTGCTTGGCAAACAGAAATCGAATCCACAAATTGACTTACCATTGAATAATATAAATGACCATTTCGTTTCACACTCTAACCAACGCAACGAAGTTGTCATTGCTAATCATATAGATGATCTTGAAGAGCAGGTTACAAACTTAGATTTACCAATCACTGATCAATTTCATTTCCATCCAATCTCAGAAGAAGACACTTTCAGAGCAATTCAACGTATTCATAGTAATGCTACGGGTGTAGACAAAATTCCTAATAAATTTATCAAGAAGATGTTATTTGCTGTTTTACCAACCATTACATACATTTTCAACAAGTCACTTGAAGAAGGCATTTTCCCTGAAAACTGGAAGTTTGCTCTGGTTCGCCCTCTAAATAAAGTTCCATCACCCAATAAAGTTGAGAATTTTAGACCAATCAGTATTTTACCTGCATTGTCTGAAGTGCTAGAAAGACTCATTCATGCTCAAGTTGTAAAATTTCTAGACAACAATAGTAAGCTTCATAACTTTCAATCAGGCTTTAGAAAATTCCATTCAACTGAGACAGCTCTGCTTCGTGTCACTGATGATATAAGGTTAGCTATGGACCAAAGAAAATGCACCATCCTCACCCTATTTGATTTTTCTAAAGCATTCGATACTGTTGATCATACAGTCCTTCTGAATAAGTTGGCTATTCTTGGTTTCAGTCGCAACTCGTTAGTTTGGTTTAAATCCTATCTATTAGGTAGGAAACAATGTGTATCTGTCGGTGACAAAAAGTCAACTTGGAAAAACGTTATGCATGGAGTAGCACAAGGTTCAATTTTAGGCCCTCTCCTCTTCACTTTGTATGCTAATGACCTTTCTTCCATTATCAAATTCTCCAGTTTCCATACTTATGCAGACGACCTTCAAATCTATTTAAGCTGTCCCATAACAAAAATTAATGAAACAGTTGGAATAATGAATCAGGATATAAATTCGATAGTGGAATGGACAAAGAAAAATGGCCTTAAGCTTAATCCCATCAAAACACAACCCATTATAATTGGATATTCTCGTCTTATAAACACTATTGACCTTGAATCGATTCACAAAATTAGTGTAGACGGTAATGACATTCCTTACTGTAGCTCAGTTAAAAATTTAGGCATTATTATGAATAATACTCTTGACTGGTCAGAACAAGTGAACAAAACTTGTAAAAAGGTATTCTCAGCCATGCATGCATTGAAGAAAATGCACGATATCCTTCCTAGAAACATTAAATTATTATTGGTTCAATCTCTCATCTTCCCACATTTAATGTATTGTAATTCTGTTCTTAACGATATGCAAGTCACTCTGAATGATAAACTACAGCGTTGCCAAAATTATTGTCTACGTTTCGTCTACTCTCTCCAACGCCATGATCATATCACCCCATCCCACATTGCTAGTTCAACATTGAAGCTTCCCGATCAGAGGCTTTTTCGAATAGTCAAGCTTGTTAGAGATATCTTGAAATACGGTAATCCGAACTATTTTAAAGATGATTTCAAATTTGTCTCTGAAGGTAGGAGGATAGATGCTTCACATACTAGAACTGGAGAAAGTACTTTAAGGATACCCAATCATCGAACTACTATTTTCACAAAATCCTTCACAGTCAGTGCCTGTCGTGCATGGAATACACTTCCTGTTTCTATCAGGTCTATCGAGAGCCGAGCGAGCTTCAACCTGACTTTAAAAAAACATATTTTGGAACAAATGACTGAAACTGTCCGGCCCTAGAACGATCACATGACAACCATCCCTCACCCATTCCACCAATATAAACCTTTAAACCATGTTATAGAACGAATTGTATATATATATTATATAAACTCATGTTATTTCAATTATCCACTGCATACTGCTGTATATTACTGAAATTTGATAACCCTGATCTACTTTCAGCCTACTTCATTTTATTAATCAATTATTTGATATTATCTACCTATATAATTATTTTACTTTATCAATTTTCTGTTTTTTTTTCTCTTCAATATCCATATTGATTAAAACTTTTACAATATTTCCATTAATAAATAAATCCTTAGTTTAAATAACGAGATTAACGTTTTGGTAGAGAGTTAGTGGGGAGGATATTTTTAATATTCTTCCCAAAGAATGGACATTGATATGTCCAAAGCTCCGCCAATTTATGTAGATGCATAACAATATGATTATTATCTATAGTTATTATATTACAAATTGCTTTTTCATATCATATACAGTTCAATATTTATTTTCCTAGTCTATATTATGTAAATTCATCTATAATTTTGCTGTATTGTAAGCTATTGTATATAAGTGTATAAGCCAGTATATATTGTAATCTACATAAAGTACTCAATCAATCAATCAATCTCTCTCTCAAGGGCAAGTTGTTCATCCCCAGGTAGAGAACCTCATGATCAAACTCATCATCATATATGGCGATTGGACTTCTTGAATATTTCCACCTGATTTGAAGTTGACTGTCATATGAAAATATAATTTACATTGAATTTATCAAAGTAAAATAGCTCAAACAGAATCCAAGTCTGAAGCACTTTCTGGTATCATCAAGGCATGAAAACAGCCTTACAGGAGGCTGAAGCTAGGATGATAGACGGTTCATAGAACATAGTTGGTTTGCTGCTCTTAATAGTTGTAGAATTAAGGTATAAATAGGGTAGGATTGACCTCACTTTCAAGAGATGAATCTCGTTTTACAGTATATGGTGAATAACCCACTTTTTATTTGTTTATAGAGGTGAATAGTGAAGTTTTTTGTTTCCATGAATTGTTTCAATCTCATACCAATTAAATAAAATGCTTTGTCCTGACTGACTCATAATCAGAACAGAGCTTAAACTACTAGGCTTGAAAGCTTGAAATTTTGCACATGCCCTTCTTGTCACCTCCAAGCACCAATTATGAAAAGATTTTCTAAAACCCTTAAAAAATAGGCCCAACAGTTCTTCATAGTTTACATGTTATTCTTATGGACGTTTTTTTCAAGTTTATTATGCCACATGTATTTTTTAATCAGCTATTATAATCATTACATCTACGGTATTTAGATGAAGATATAATTCTTCTTCCAAAAAACACTTCATTCACATGGGCTACTTTTTAAATTAATAAAAACAATATAACAATCTTGAAGCACCCTTTATTTAAAAAAATAAAATAAATTAGTACTATTAAATAGATTATATAACCTGACGATGGTGTGATCACCTAGACTAGTTGTTGAACTATTTCAAAGTTTGAAAAAATAAAGGATGCTTCAAGATTTCTATATTGCTTTTATTAATTCTTCTTAAATATACTGTGATTACATCATCTGAAGCTGCGTTTACACCAAAGTTATTAACAAAATTTTAATATAATAGAAAGGAGAATAAAAATGTCAGTACCCTTTATGAATTATTCAATCATTAAATAATTCATAAAGGGTACTGAGATTTTTTTTCCTTTCTATTTCTATAAAAAGTAGCCCTATACAGAAAAGAGTGTTAATAATTATAATCCTTATAGATTCTATTAGATTGAACATAACTTATCATACAAATGATGATCATATGTGTTTGTCAAGTTCCGTTCAATCTATAAGAATTAAGTTATTAACATTTTGTTGTTAATAACTTTGGTGTAAACCCAGCTTAACACTATTGGTAGTCATGCTTTTAAATAATGTAAACAAAAAAAAACTGAAATTAATAAAAACATAAAGTACACTTCTTAATTAAAACATTTAAAAACTTTAAAACATTTCAACAACTAGTTTCGGCATGAATTGGCCATTTTAAAGTTTAAATGTAAAAATAAACAAGTTGATATTAGATAATATTTGCTCATATGATTTATTTATTTCTTATTCATTATTTTTTTGGATGAAATGATTTAATTTCAGTTTTATTTAATTATATTTTTTTATAAAATAGAATTATAGTACCCTTTAAAATTGATGAGATATTAAAAAATAAGAATACAAATTGTAAGGATATTAAAGGGTACTATAATTATATTTTATAAATACAAGAAAGTAGCCCTGAATTCATACATCTTATAATTTTTTATTTTTAGTTTAAAACCCCACTTTTTTGGATCCAGGGAACTTTGAAATTTGGAAATTGGGGAACCTTATTTTTTTCGGAAAGCAATACTTTCCTTATGGTATTAGGGCAAGGAAAGAGGAAAGTAAAAAATTGTATAATGAAACACGTTTGGTTGTAATTCGCATCGCCTACTGTCCCATGTAACATTTTCTTAACTATCAATTGAAAAATGATACATAGCTGTTAGTAGTTGTACAATGAATGTTTTTTCAAGTCTATAGCTGATTAAGGTCTTCTTAGTTGTTAGGTGTGGTTTATAATATTGACTCCACAAAATTAAAGTTGTTGTACTAATCGAGATTAATGGCCTTCCGGCCCAGGTGTACCCAGGCTAACAAACAATTAGTAGGGAACATCTACAGAGCCCAACCAATGAAGAACGGTCCTGTCTCAGAAATTTGTTTTGAAAACACCAACAAAATGAATGTTTCAGGTGGCCTCCAATAGGAGATCAAGACAGTATTGTAATGTTTGAATGCAAAACTCAAAAAAAGTAAATTCTTGTGGCTTTTGTTGGTGGAGAGTCTCTTGCGGGAAGGTCCCACAGCCTGAATATATCATTTAAGCCGTCAATGGGCCTCACAACTGTCATACTTCAGCCGAGACAGACAGTTTAGCATGCCCATTCGATAACATGATAATGCAAAACTCTATTATTATTGGTATTGGAAGCGATTTGTAATTTTTATACAGCATTGACTGGAAAACAAACATGATTTGATAGGTTGATAATTACAATAAAGCTCACCTGATACTTGACACTGTGATCATCAGCCATAAACTAGCAAGATAGACCCAGCAGCAAGTTTCAACCATAGCTCAATCAGCCTGTTATTCTCTGAAAAAGAAAAATAACTGTTTCTAGACCTGCTAAGAGTTCATATGTCAATACAGTAGGCTACCTGTATCATGCGTATTTTAATTATTCTTTTAAAAATCCGTTCTGAAAACCTATTTTTTGGATTTGGTTTAAAGGTGTTCAATCCTGAGTGAGTCAGAAGTCAGGTGCTATAACGTGAAGCTTTAGCCTATATGCAACCTAAAGCATGCTATATAATGCAAAACCTATAAAGAGCAAAAAAGAAAAGATTGATTCTTCATTGATTGATACACTAAGTACATCATCAAAATGATAGGAAGAGAAAAAATAAGGTAACCTTGTGCTATTCTTCTCCCACATTTAGATAAGGTGAGACACATAGTCCAAAATAGTTTGAGTCTTGTAGTTGTTCACTACAAGATAATAGGTAACTTAGATAATTTGTATCAATAATGTGATAATGTGTATTTAATATTCTGACCAAATTTATACTCCTCCATCAAATCCTAAAATGCAATAGGCTACTTGCCCTACTTCAATAAACTATATTGAGAAAATTGAAGATGCACATGGATTACATTTCGATCTTGTTCAATAACTATTAAATATGTTCGTATTAATATTGTTTATCCTTAAATTGACTAATAACTACTGTATTCCTAACTCTACAGTTCTTTCTGTAGGCTGAAAAATACAGTAGATTTAAATAATCCTAATTTTATTATTTATATGTTTCATCAATAAGATTATTCAGTGAGTAGTTAGCCTATTCAATATTACAGTATTTAAGTTTTCTAATCGGGTCCCGATTTGTTGTAGCCTACCTGAGTATGGACAGACAAAAATTATAAGTGACAAGCATTTACCTTATTAGTCTACTTATCCAGTGTAGCATTATTATTATTATTTATTTATCATTTACAATTAACTTAAGGGCAAAGAAACAGAAACTTGTTACGGTACAGTGTAAGTAATTTGCCACGGTCCATAGATCAGGGAATCGTTTGGTTTTATTGAAACTAAAAGTGACTCTTCTCTATAATTAGCAATATTTGTCTCAAAGGTAAACGTTAAAATCTGAAAATTATTTCAAATAGAGCCTAGGCAATTATGTTAATCTTACCTGGTACAGTGATGAATAGCCTAATCATACTATTAAGCCTTTCAACTTTCTGTTTTAAACGAATTCATCCATATTATGTCTTTGTGTTTGATTAGTCTTCTGTTAAAGAAGAAATTATATAATATAAGAATAAACCTACCAAGTTATGACTAATTTTGTATCTACAGTACTTTGTTACATCTTAACCTGACTGTTCAATTAGTTGATAAAACATAACCTAATCTCCTTATACAATCTTACAATTCCACTAAACATAACCTAAAAAATGATCAGTAGAAGTTTTAAACCGTTATGTTGGTAGTGGGGTCACGTGAGGTAGTCATTGGTCTATTTGCGTTTTCTCTTTCGTTAAGATCATTGTTTCTCGTTGCCATTGAATATCGGGCAAGAAGTCAGGCGCCCAGACAGACTTATATGGGAAAACATCGACTTTCATTGCGTTATATCTTTCGACATACTTGATGGATTTCAATATAATTTTTTTTCAACTTTTCGTCATTTCCATCACCATATGATACAATGATTTGTTCATTGGACATTATTTTTAACTCGACCAAACATCTAATTTAGTGAACCTACCTCACTACAGATTTTGATCCATTCTATTAGCAAATGAATCTCATTTTTACAATATTTCCCTATTACCATGTATTTAGGATATGGAAAATAAAACATTAATTTATTATAGATCGCTAATATTACCGTATATTTTATTAGATGGCAAATAATAAATTAACTGTTATCACAATATTTCGTGAAACTGTTTCCATTCGTTTTGCAACTTAAGTATAGGTACCTAACTATACTCTATACTCCTATATTCAATATAAGATAATAAATAACTACATATTATAAGAACGGGAAAAATAAAACAAAAATTATAGATCGCTAATATTACTGTATATTTTATTAGATGGCAAATAATAATAAATTAACCATTATCACAATATTTCGTGAAACTGTTTCTCATTCGTTTTGCAACTTAAGTACAGGTACCTAACACTATACTCTATACTCCTATATTTAATACAAGATAATAAATAACTACATATTATAAGAACGGGAAAAATAAAACAATAGCAATAATGAAGAATTTATAGACAATTTCAGCAAATAATATTTTTTATAATACAAATTTAGCATACAATATTTTCATAGTTCACAAAATATTACAATATAAGACAAATTAATGGAATGGAATATGGATACCTATATTGGATCTATGGAAATAAAATATTTATTTTAATATTACCGAAACTTATATTTTATTACTTGGCAAATAATGATAATGAATCAACCTAAGCACAATATTCCTTGAAACGATCATTTGGCACTAGGCTTAGCCTGCTTGAAACATGACCGATGAAAATATAAAAATACTTATGTATGAAAAGAAATATTTTTATCTGGCGCATGCAGATTCGTTCATCCATAAGCACTGCATGAAACTACCATACTTTGAATATTTTTTATTGCTTCAATAAAAAATATTATCATTTGAAAAAGGCTCTTTTTCTACACAGCGAATACAAATACCCAACTTCTTGCCCGAAATTTCTGGTAGCTACACTAGCGCAGTGGCATCATAGCGGACTTCGCTCTTCTTAATCTTATTCTCTATATCAATGGGTGGTATACAGTAGTTGTTCGCACTAACAGTTGTTCGCATTGCAATCTGTGCGCGCTGACAGTTGTACGCAAAATTTAGTCGTTTAGTGACGTAGGCGCTCTATCTGCGCTCTAATGGAATGTTATTATTAAAACTATGCGACTTTTTAATTTATCACAATGGCTACAAAAAATTTCAGCAGCTTCTCTTTGTCACAGATACAGAGTAAAGGCCAGCAACGGTCACAGTTATCACATAGTTATTCAAAAGTATTCTTTGAGTATCTATAGTGAGGTCCACGTTATAATGACAGTCTCTTTCATGCATTGCAAGGTTGTCACATCGTTTATCAACAATGTAGAAATTCAACTAATTGACAAAATAGGGTTGAGGGTTAGGTTTTATTTAGATTGAATTTAATAATGTTTCATAAGGATAGGTTAGGTTTTTGCTTTGAAATTGCAATATGCTAGAAGGGGCTAGGGTCCAGGTAGAGTTATGTTTTTTGTTGTTTCAAAGGTGAAAGGATAGGTTAGGGGGTTGGGATTTTGCTTTGAGATCCAAAGTATTGAATGTGAAAGGGTTAGGGGTAAGGTTATTTCAAGTTATATTTAATAATGTTTTATAAGGCTAGGTTAGGTTTTTGCTTTAAAACTGCAATATGCTACAAAGGGCTAGGAAACAGGTAGAATTATGGTTTTTGATATTTCAAAGGTGAAAAGATAGGTTAGAGGGTTAGGATTTTGATTTGAAATTGCAATATGCTGGAAGGGATTACAGGTTTTTACAAAGATTTATGTTTATTAATGTTTTAAATATAAAAGGGGGGGGGTTAGGTTTTTGCTTTGAAATGAAAATATGCTGAATTAGTTATAGTGTTTTTCAACATTAGTTAAATAATAACCGTTATATTTTATTATTATATTATTGAAAAGTACTCTTTCTTTTATTGAATTAAATGATGATAATATATTGATTATTATATCGAATTTAATGATAAATCATCATTGGATAATAATATCCTCATCAAAATGGAATGACGGCTCCAGTTATGGTGCTCGGTAACCATAATCACAAAGAACGTTACATTCAAAGATCTGACTGGATGGAACGGGAAAAAACCGTTACTAAAGCATGCGCGATACGGTGCTGTCTGAGACCGAGAGTGGTTTGTAAAATTTCTAGAGGCAAAAACAATATTGGTTTAGAGGTTAAGACGTTGCTTACGAAACTACAAGGCTAGAACAGTGAACTCTATACTAACTGGAATGGACTAGCAACACAAAAAAAGTGAGGCAGCTGGTAAAGATAGGCAACCCGCATTGCTGTGGGATTCATTCATTTTGTTACGCATTGGCTCTTATGGGAGTATGCATTGCACAGTCTCAATTTCTATTTTATTTTTATATTGTATGTCTTATTCCACGGAAGCGTTATTTTCCCTTTATTAAGCAGTTCATTGTTAACTTTTTGAGAGCAAAAATAATGAAATAGGTTGAATATTGATGAAGAAAAGAATTTTTTTATTTGTGACTGCAGTAGTCAACTTTTCACAAGTTTTAACAACTTTTCTTTCACAACTTTTCACAACTTTTCTTTTGTCAACTTTTCACAAGCATGGGAATAACTTTGGGCCAGATTTAAGAGAAGCGTATTATTTATTTATTTAACAAGGACAAATATAAACTGTCATGAAATGATTGGGAATGAAAAAACAGGCTTATAGTCCCAATCTCATATTTTTCACAATAAAAGTAGGTAAATAAAATTAATTATGATTCAATAACACAGGATTATTAAATATGTAATGATAGCAATATACTAGGTATTCTGATAACATTTCAAATCAGTGTGGGAGTTTCAAAAATGATGCAAAGAAATCTATGAAGAAACATTATATCAATTTGTATTATAATTATGACCATATGATAAGCAAACAGTAAAATATGCTAAATAATAATTATTTCATAATTATAAATTATATAAACAATAATACACATAAAATTATTTTATAATTGTAAATTGAACGATTATTAAATTTACTTGAAATGGGAAGATTTGAAAAATTAATTACAATTCAGCTGATAGAAATATCATATTTTTCAAAATAAAAGTAGGTACCTAAAATAAATTTTGTCATCTCATGATGATAACACAGAATTATTAATCATTATTGTAAAGCTGTGTTTACACAAAATTCATTAACAAAATGTTTATATTTTCGTACTTATGGATTCTATTAGATTATAGTATTATACTATTAGATTCTATTAGTATTATATGCTGCTACTTACACTAAATTTATATTATACATTATACATAAAATGTATGATACGCTTACCTGCATAATATACCGTAAACAAATTATGATAAATATACTATATTTATTATATGCTGATTCTTAACACTAAATTTATATCCATAAATTGCATCATACATAGAATGTGTGATAGGCCCACCTACATATACCGTATACCGTTTCTGGTCTTTGTAGGGAAACATTCACAATTTCTGCATCAGATATTATTTATTCTTTTTTGAATAAGGATTAATTTGTTCTTCAACCATGTTTTTTTATTTTAGATGCTATAAAGTAGGCCGAAATTTTCAATAAACATAGAAACTATCACAGTACGGTATAACTCACTAGGAATATAACCAAATTTGTTGTTTTATTTTTGGTCAAATAAACTGATCAATATAAAAAGAAGTATTGGAAATGTATGTAAAACAAAAAGATTTCTTCAAATTAATTAACAGAATAAAAATGTTTGACTTACCTGTGGAATGGTATTTCATTTCCTGTAACATGCCTATTCTTGCATCCAAATGCAACACAATACATCACCATTTTTCGGTCGTATTTTTATTCAATTCTACGTATTTCATGACAAATACATCACAATATTCAAGAGAAAAGGTTGTGATCTAATACTAATAGCCCTAATACTCATTCAAATCCGTTTTTAAGCTTTAAAAATGAAAAATCGTACTCAAGAGCTGCAACAGCCTGCTTGAATGTATGAGTATGAGAGAGAAGGGAATCCCACACGGTATGCCTGTCTCACTCACTCCGCCTTACACACTTTTGGTTGTAGCTAAGCATTGGACAGCCCGTTCCAGTTAGTTTAGAGTTCACTGGGCTAGAACCATCAGGTGATCAGCTGTTCAAAAGTGTACACTTCAACCCGTGTTTACATTGAAAACCCTATGTTGAATGGAATTTTTGGTGAATAAACGTTAATAATTTAACTGATATCACTTTTTTGAAATAATGACTTGTTATTTTATTTTTCCAATTCAAATTTTAACCTACATCATAAATTTCAAGGGTAGTAATCATTGAATTATATTAATATTTTTAGTTATTGGTTAACCAATTTTTAGGTTACATGTTTCAAGATAGCTTATTCAAATTCAAACTTACTTCTTTTACAAAAGTATTAAGTTTAGCCGAGTCATGGTTTATAAATAAGAATTATCATGTTATTGATCAACAATAAATTATAAAAACATTGTTGATAATCTAAATTAGTTTCTTTTTAAACGAATTTAAGTACGATGTATTTACGGGTGCGCTCAACTCTATTTTGGAGTTTAAGACTAAATTCATTATTTTTTCAAAACTTTCAAGTAAAAAAGTGTTGATTTTGAATCGTGTTGGATAAATATATATATATATATATAATATATATATATATATATATATATATATATATATATATATATTATCAAAGCTTTTTTAGACTTAATATGATTCATAGCTGGCATACATTTATTAGAGAATGAGTTACAATTTATAAAATAGTGTACCCTGGTAGGTCTACAAAATTAGCTGTATAGTTTAACACCATAATTTTTTTATTGACATTATGACATTTATAATCATGAATAATATTTCAATTGAACTACTGTATATACCTATACTTTCTTGCAAGTTTAGAATCATTAAAACTGCTAGTAGTGTTTTGAATTACGGTATGTGTTTCCTCTGATCCCACAACCGTGGCTAATTAATGAAGCAGAAGTTATTAAAGATCGTGCTGTAATTCGAATAGCAGAGCTTCAAAACTGAATGAAGTATAAACATATCAGTTTTTTGACATTATATTTTATATTAATACATATTAGGTAGAAGTAAAATGACACTCATTCTTTTACCCATTAATCTATTTACTCACCCAGATAAGTAAGAAAGTCGTGTTTCAGTTGATTCGTTGTTGATTATCCATATTTTTTACCAATATTATTACAAAGTATATTGTATTTTGATAACTTTAAACTGAAAAAACACATTCTTTTGGTGTAACGATGACCGTTTAGTGCTGGTGTGTTGTACATTCTCAAGCCGAACAGAAACTCGAAACGGTAGTCGCCACACCAAAAGAATATGAGTGTTTTTTCACTTTAAAGTTATCAAAATCAAATAGAGTTAATGTTCAACCTTCTAGAGGCGCACTAAGACACTACCTCCGTAAACACGGAGGTGTAGTGACTGAGACCGTAATTGAAAAAAAATTCAAAGATGGCCAATACAGTATGCGCTTTTTCAAGAATTGACAGAAAAATGTTGAATACAAGTTCAGTTATAGGGTCTAGAAATTCAAAATAGCTGAACCTTATTGACTTTTATATCGCCCAGAATAGGCGATTTTTTTTGCTCTTACCAGCGTTTTCTTAGCTTTTTAAAAATTCAAGAGAGAATTCTTACGTTTGGTACAAAATTTCAGGTAACTTGAGGTGTATTAGTTATGTAGGCTATTGCAGGGCCTAGAAGGTGTGCTAGATATTGGCGTTTCCAGTGTTTATCTGTGTTTTATCAGCATTTTCAAAACCTAATGAGCAGAAAATGTTCAAATTTTATACAATTTATAGCATAATATGAAATAACAGTTCAAGGAATGAAATGACAAATTTATAGCAACTCTGAATTGGATTATTAATTGTGCTATAATGATACCCCTGCCATTTAGCATATAATCTTAGGTTGGTATTTACAATAGCCAAACAACTCAATGTGAAGCATTGAAGCTATTGAAAGGAACAAATTAAAAGATTGAAATTATTGTTATGATAACATGGGTGAACGCACCCTCCCCCCACTGAATTAAGAAACTCTCCCCCCCCATGTAAATGCATCCCCTGGGCACCCTTGAAAATAATAATCATCCATTGTAAAAGAATGGTGTGAATTCAAATACAGTCGCTTCACATTGATTTGAAAGGTTAGTGTGAGGAATTAAAAAATAAGTTGGTTGAGACCCTCAACATGACCCTTAATTTGAAATGAAACATGAAACTAATAATTGCTAATGTGATCAATAAACTAATTAATCAATCTCCAAATAGAAATGTTATATTGTTTAAATTTCACCAGATGATATCAAGTAGAAAAATTGAACTCAACTTCCTATGCATTACTGTATCAACTTGAAATAAGTTAATATTTTCCTTAAAAAAAATTATTTAGCATTAAAAATCGATTCGATGAATGGTAAGGTGGGAAGAAATGCCATAGTAATCTATTGATTCATCAAATGAATATTGATTGTTTATAGTTCACTTCTAATAGATAATTCCCCTAGAGTAGAAACATAAGAGCTTTTTGAGTACAGCTTTTTTGAGTTACTACAGTAATGATCTGATGTTGAGCCAAGCTATTGCTAGGGAAGAAATCTTGCTGTAGGAATCCATAGGGAAATTATAGTTTAGAGGTTCTATTGTTGGTAACACTGATCACGCGGACTCGCGTGTGTGAGCATTAACTTGTTACTGTGATGGTGTAGAACTGTACAGCACATGCGCAATGACGTCTTTGATGACGTCATTATACTAAGAATATTTCGACCAGTGCGCATGACTACTATTTCTATTTCGGCCTTCTGCGCATGCCCGGTGACGTCAAAATGACGTAGCATACTAAGACTATTTCGTACTAAGAATATTTTGGTTCACCAGTAATACCCCAAATATAGTTTTTTTTGTGTCCAGTAGGCTACTTGTTCAAATTTGCCCTTGAAAAAGCTCATATCATTTTAATAGTATAATTTTGATAACTATTAAATTTTTTTAAAAAATACAGTATGCTACTTTGTTCTATATTTATGTGGAATGCGAATAGATACTATAGATATTATAGACTAACATGATAGAACATAATTTCGACTTAGATTACATCATCAGTATTTTCAATGTCCCTTTGAATGATATTCTATTGATTTGGAATGTTTACTCAAAATCAAGAGGAAGAAGACTTTCAATGATATAGAATGAAACACATGTTGCAATCTATTATTATGACAATAATCCAAGGTTATGCTCCACAAAGTTCCATGATGATTCTGCAATTAAATATTCGCAATTGCATTTCTTTTGTTATTCCAAATTCTCCAATAACTCTTCAGTTAATAATTAATTAAAATATAATTATATGAGAGATTTTTAATATTATCATTAATAATTAGAGCTTACTCATAATATTAAAATTCATATTCATAATCATATTATGATGACTGCTGCAATAGATTAAAATATCAATATTTTGATATCTTTGTCTTTTCAAGTTTTCTTCAATTTTTAAATGAGAGAGTAAGACTTTTAAAGATACAGAAAAATTTTAAGACTTTCAATATACAGAGTATTGAATACAGACTTTTGAATACCAATTTCCATTCAAGATGATTCACTGAAGTTTATACTTTTAACCAAGCTTGTCCTTGAAATCGTTTTGGATAGGGCCTATGAGATACTTAGGTTTCACTCCAATTGAAATTTCGTTGGGTTACTAACACCCCTCCCCCGTCTATGCGTTCTTGAAATTCTTGGGTTCTCTCATTTCAATAAAATTCTTGTGTGGGGGTCCCAAAAAAGCTAGTGATGTAGTATGACTGACGAAAATTTGTATAGATGGGGGGGAGTGTGTGTAGAAGCTAATTTTTTTTCTGAATTAATTGTTGTTGGGGGGTAAGGGGTTAACCGAGTAAAGCAAGTTTGATAATGATATTGATGTATTGTGAAAATCATTACTTCAATACTTCAGTATCTTATCATTTAGAACACTTTATAAAACTTTAATAGCCTACACTTGATAATACTCGATAATACTTTAATATACTTAGCAATACACAAAATTATGGTGGAGAGGCTACTGATCCATGACAGATGGCAATCATAAGTGTGGTGATTTAAATTTCGACAATGTATAGGATGTATTGGGCCATCTATACATGGTCGAAGACTCAAGATAATACACTATAGCTCTCTGGAATCGACATCCACGAGAATGACATTCACAATTATTAATTAAAACTACCATAAACTAGAACTTCGCTTTGCTCTTTGAATAGGAAATAGAATTAGTGTTAAGAAGCCAATCTAATTAATGAATTCTATATAATAAGAAGCCAATTAATTGTGATAGTGTGAAATTGAGTGGGTATTATTGCAGTTGTTTTTTGTGTATCAGGTCTAAACCTGAGTGTCTTTCTAAGCAAGAGTGTCTTTTGAACCTCATGTCTAAGAAGTAAGATAAGAAAGAAGTAAGGATAAGAAGTAAGAACTTTAGTTAGTTCTTAGTTCTTGGAGACCTAAACTTTATTTTAGTTCTTTGTAATTAATATTCCACGTTGTGCCATGAAGATTAACTAAGTCATGGTATGAAGAAATTCTCGGCGACATAATTTGATATCCGGTGTGAGGTGAAGAGGTTTATAGAACACCTCCACCGGTTACAGATTGATATCTGGTGTGAGGTAAATTGGTTTATGAATACCTCCACCGGTTCATTACAAAAGACCATTCTAGTATTCAATGTATTGATATCACTGCGACTTTGATGTTGCCTCTTCTTACAAATAAATACTACCCTCTCAATGGAACAGTTGAAGAAAATGTTTGCAAATTGGCTAGGGAAACAATAGTCCCATCTGTCTACTCTCAGAATCCGAAGAAACTATACTATAGTGTGAGGGTCAGCTATTGTTGTAGATATTCTTATTGTTATGAATATTCGACACTTTCCTTCAAAACCTTCCAGATTGTAGACTGGACAGACAATAAGCCCTTGTGAGAAAAGCTCATGTTCCTTCCAAAAAGAGTTTCAGCTAGAAAAGGTTTTGTTATGGAATACGTTTGAACCTCCGATAACATCACCCTATGTTTTTGGCGACCCATTTCCCTCTTAGCAGGTCACTTTCGACTCATTTATGTAATTCGAACAAGAATGCAGCTTTCAAAGCCAAACAGCAATACACACATGGATACAAGGAACTTCTTTCCTTTTCAAAGAAGTTGAGTGAATATTTCAAGATGATAATACAATATTGTCCATATATGATTTGCTAATAATAAGGATGGAGAAGAGAATTACAATCATATTACTTCCTCTCATAATAATATTCATTTGCAAAGTTGAAATAGATCTTTCCTGTTAAATCTATGTTAAAAAATGTTAATTATCTCGATTTCCGAGTTTCAAAAATGGCCATGAATAACTTTTTGTGGAATCTATCGATTGGAACTCAACATTTATGTAATCAGGGTGATTCCCCCTGCCTAGAACTGGGGTTCTCACCTCTCAAATATTCAAATTCAGTATTCTTTTGGTGAAAACGTGAATTATCTCGATTGACAAGTTTAATCAAGCCATAAATACTTCCGTATTCAATTTTTTCCATTAGAACTTACTGGTTCTGAATCTACGATGACCTCCTCTTCATGGAACTTTCATAATCGATGATCTATAAGCATATTTTTGTGCTCATCTGACCAAAATACACTTATCTTGTGAAGCTTGGAAGAGCATTATTTTTTTGAATTCTGTTATTCTGAATATTTTCATGGAACTAATGTCATAACTCATCAGGAACTGTAGAACTATTGATTCTACATCCAGAACAGTCAATTTTCGATGTACTTCTGGAAAATGCTCTTCCAACTTCAAACTGGCCTTGATGATTAATAGTAAAATCAAGCCCTGGCTTATCTTCGACCTCTATTATTCGTAGTTTTGCATGCATAAACTCTCAATAATTCGTATATTCTATATTTAATTCATAAGTAGGAGTAAAGTGAGAGTACTGAGGAAAAGCTGAAGAAAAGCTGGCTCAAAGCTGGAGAAAAGCTGCCCCCAAATCTGCCCCAAATCTGATTCTTGGTTCTAACCTTGCCCAATCCAATGTAATCTGATCTAACCTAACCTAGCCATACCCCTAATCTCACAATAAGCCTCAAATGAAGATTTCCCACTTTTTTGGAAAAAAAAACTAGATCCAGCTTTTTTTTATTTCTTGAATAACTAAGAAACCGTTAATTTTACAAAAAAATTACAAGAGTAACTTTTTCCAGTAAATCTGATAACGAATCCATTGACACCCCATTTGTCAAGATTGAACAGAAAATAAGGATCTCATGGGAAAACTAGATCCAATTTCTTGAATAACTAAGAAACCGTTAATTTTACAAGAATAACTTTTCCAGTAAACCCATTTGTCAAGATTGAACAAAAAATAAGGATCAGATCATGATTTCTTGAATAACTAAGAATAACCTCTTCCAGTAAATCCATTTGTTAGGATTGAACAGAAAATAAGGATCCATAATAAAAATAGATCATGAGTATTGATAAATTTGGTCGATATTTGCATGATAGAAATAATAATGATATTAATGTTGATATTAAAAATTTGATTCAGAATTTTTTCTATGTTCTACAAATCATACCATTAGCTGCACCCTATATTCCAAACATTAATCTCAATAATGAAAAAGAGTGGAAGTATATGACTGATTCAAACTTGATCCAACAATTCTCACTTTCTTCTGGAATCTCTTTTGAAGAATGGTTTGAAAAAAATGTAATAAATATAGAAGAATAGATTATCTCCCACCCCACCTGGATACCTCAACTTTGTATATTTAAAAAGGAATGTCCACAAGAGAGAAACTTGCACATGAGCTACATGGTAGAGTCAGACGTAATTTCCTCACACGTCGCACTGAAATAAAAGGTCTAACAGATTTATATCAAGCTGATATTGTTGACATGTCCAACTATAGTACATTAAATAAGAACTTTAGATACATACTAACTGTAATGAACTGTTTCAGTAAATTTGCATTTGCAATACCAATGAAAACTAAAACTGGAAATGAGGTGGCAGCAGCATTGAAACCAATACTCCAAAAACATAAGATTATCAATTTTCAAACTGATGCAGGTAAAGAGTTCTATAACACAACTGTTCAGAATCTCTTCAAAACATATAAGATCAACCATTACAGTACATATAGTGATAAGAAAGCTGCAATTTGTGAACGTTTCAACAGAACTCTTAAAGAGAATATGTTCCGTGAATTCACTATACAGGGTAATCATAAATGGTTGGAACTGTTACCAAAACTTATCTTGAAATATAACAACACCACACATCATAGCATTAATATGAAACCAATTGATGTAAATAAAGAAAATAAAGAATATGTACTAATGAATTTAGATAAAAGTGCACAACGTAAAATTGGCAATCAAAGTAAACCAAAGTATAGAATTGGTGATAAGGTACGCATTAGTCAATACAAATCAATATTTGAGAAAGGTTATCTCCCAAACTGGACAAATGAGATTTTCACCATACAAAATGTTCTCCCTACTATACCCTTTAAGTATAGATTAAAAGATATGAACAATGAAATTATTAAGGGTACATTCTATGAATATGAAATGAATAAAACAAAATATCCAGATATATTCCTCATTGAAAAAGTATTAAAGAAAAAGGGTAGTAAATTGTATGTTGAATGGCTTGGATTCGATAAATCTTATAATTCATGGGTTGAAGGTGATGATATAACGTAATATAATAAAAAATATGCTGAAATTGAAACAACATCAATCAAAACTACCTGTCATAAATTTTTATAAATTCCTTACTAAGAAGAATATCAATTATCACAGACACAGCGAACTTTTACCAAATTCCATAAGATGTATTGTTTGTGGTCCAAGTAATTCTGGGAAAACAAATACAGTATTCAATTTACTATTTGCACAGAATGGTGTCAAGTTTTCAAACTTATATGTATTCACCAAATCACATCAACAAGATAAATACCAACTTCTAAAGCAGATTATGATACAAATACCTGAAATTGACTTCAACATGTATCAAGATAATTATGAAATACCACACCCAAATGATGCACATCCAAATTCAGTTATGATTTTTGATGATATTTGTATGGAAAATCAACAGAATATCCGTAACTATTTCAGTATGGGTAGACATAATGATATTGATTGTTTCTACATTTCTCAAACTTATTCCAGTATACCCAAGCAGTTAATTCGTGATAACACAAATTTGATTGTTCTATTTAAACAAGATAATCGTAATTTAACACACATATATTTTGATAATATTTATCCTGATATGAATAAGAAAGAATTTGAAGAAATGTGTGCTCAAGCTTGGAAAAAAAATAATAACACATTTCTAGTTATAAACAAAGAGTGTACTAGAAGTAATGGTAGATATAGAATTGGTTTTGATAAATTTATACAGTAATATAAAAATGTATAGGAAAGATTTGAAAGAGTTGAGTGCACTCAAGAAAAATATTAAACAACTGCGTGATTCAATACTCCAAAAGCACCGTCAATTATCAGGTGATGTAGCAAGTGAGGAGGAAAACTTTCAAAAACAATTTAAACCTATTACAGAATCATTGAAACAATTGAAACAACCTTTTCTAGAAGCAACTATTAAAAAGGAAAAAGAAGAATTAAAACAAGAAAAAGAAGAAGAATTGGATGATGTAGAATTGGATGATGAAGAATTAGAAGATGAAGAAGAAAATAGAGTAGATGATGATAATGATGAAGAAGTATCAGTAGAAGAAAAATCAAATAAAGAACATGGTTTGAGAAATATATTTGATACCAGTCTCCAAAGACTAAAATCATCTGCACGTAGGCGCAGTGTATCTACTTATATAGACAATTTCATGAGATCAACAAAAAGAGGTAATATATATGGTGTTCACTTCAACCCCGATATTGATGAGTGGCAAATTGGTGATAAAGTAGTCAAATTTGAAAATAATGATATTATAATTGATAACCAACATTGATTTACTCTCACACATGGTCTATTGGAATTACTATTCGAAGCAGTACCAGATACATTTATTTATGGTAGGAAAGATTTAAAAACCTATAAACGAATACTTGAAATAACTAGAGTTCATCTTGATAGTTTGGGACGTGTTAAAAGGAATCATGGGTATAAATACACAAGTATAATCAAAAATTTATTTCCTCCAAAGTTATCTAAGAAGAAACCTATCTCTGGTAGAGGAGGAGGAATGCATGTGGAAGGAGTAGAAGAAGATATGCAAATTGAATTACCAAAGAAGAAAATGAAAAAGAATTATGTCTATTGGGATGATCCAAATGAATTATGTGAAAGATTAGAGTTGTTAGTAAATTCTAAACTAGCAGGACACACTGGACACAATTCTGAAATTGCATCTATTATTGAAGAGTTACGTGAAATTGGAATAATTATAGGTGGAAATTTAGTATTATAGAAAAAATATATAACTGTTCTTGTGCAATGTCCATTGATAAATTTGGTCGATATTTGCATGATAGTAATAATAATGATATTAATATTGGAATTAAAAATTTAATTCAGAATTTTATAAGGATTATACAATACATACCATTAGCTGCTCATAATATACCAGAAATCGATCTTAATAAGAATGATCAATATAAAGCAATGTCAGATCCACAATTATTATCAAAGTATAAAAAGTATTCTGCTGAAAGAGTACAACCCTGGTTCTTTAGAGCTTGGTTTGATGAAAAATTCATCTATAAACATGAAGTTCAATACTATATTAAAAACATGAGTATTGATAAATTTGGATGCCATTTGAGTAGAAAACAAACTAGAAATCAAGAGACTGAAGAATTAATTAATATATTACAAAATATAGTTAGTTTAGCAAAAAAAATTGATTCATATTATCTACCACAGAATGTTGACCTCAATGATAGGAGACAATGGAATAATTTAACTGATCCAAACTTACTCCAACAATTCCCACCTTCTTCTAAAAATAAATTCAAATTTTGGTATGAAAACAACATGTAAGAAAAATGTACTGTATATGTGGGTGAGTACACCTAGAAAAAAATTGTAGGTTTGGTTAACCAGACCCAGTAAATTTTTACTATAATAAAAATAATAACTGGTATGGAGAGTTTTGAAAAGACACAAGCTTTTAATGGTAAATGTCTCCTATATAGATGGAAAAAAATAGATACTACAGATCCAGATACAATATTTCAAAAATTGAAACCAATTGTACTTGATATCTGTTTAAGAGAAGCTGAAAAATTCAACAATAATATAAAATGGTATGTTGCTCTCAAATTGAAGCTGAAGAAATTAGTTGGAGATTATGAAATGAATAGTTCACCAACCTTTCATGGAAGAGCACGAACAATTCTACAAATTCAAGATAATATAAATGAATTTAATAATCAATGGCTTGAGATTAAAGCTAATATGTGGAAGAAAATAGATAGATTTGTACAGCATGGAAGTGGATGGGTAATTGATTTGGTTGAATCTTTTGATTTGAATATTGTAGGATATTACCCCATTTAGGAGGATAGTTGATGAGAAAAAAATATATATAATAAAAATGATAAAGAAGAAAAATATTGGTGTTGGAAAAAAAATATTATTGAAAAAGCTTAAGAAAAAATTAGGATCTGGTATAATTGGTAGTGTATTGAACAAAGCAATTGACTTCCTACCTGTTGAGCTCCATATCCCTGGCTACAATTTTTGTGGGCCCGGCACCAAAATTGAGAAAAGATTGAAAAGAGGAGATAAAGGAATAAATAAATTGGATGAAGCATGTCGAGCACATGATATTGCATACAATGACCCTAATCAGAATAGAATGGATGCTGATGGAAAGCTAGCTGCACTTGCTTGGGAGAGAGTGAAATCTCCTGATGCAGGTTTAGGTGAACGCTCTGCAGCATATCTTGTTACAAATCTATTGAATGCTAAAACTAAATTTGGTGGTGGACTATTCTTGAAGCCATACAAAGGTTGTGGAATTAAGAAATTAAAGAGAAAAAATAATAGAAAAAGAAGTGAAGAAATAGGAAAAACATTAAGGAAAATCTTAAAAAAAACACCATTCTCGAATATTGAAATCATAAACTATGCAAAGAAACTTAATATACCCCTTCGTGGTGTCTATATGAGAGATAATCTACCAGAAACACCATACAAAGATTTAGAAATTGGTGTAATAAATTTAGATGGAGAAAGTGGGATTGGGAGTCATTGGACTTGTTATATCAAACATAAAAATGTTTGTGAGTATTTTGATAGTTTTGGAAATTTATTACCACCACTAGAATTAATAGATTATATGAAAGGTGTGAGAATATGTTACAACTATAAGAAATATCAAGAAATGAATAATAACTCAATAGTATGTGGTCACTTATGTCTATTATGGCTTTATAAAAAATATATCATAAATAATCATGTTTACACTAACAGCAAATCAGAACCCATTGGTTTGTGAAATTTTTCCACCAGTTGATTTAGATGATTCTAGCAACTATGAAGTAGGACTGGTGAATTTATACACATACAATACAATTCCAAATATTGAAACCAATATTAATGATAAATTCATTTATAATAAACAAAAGGTACAAATACCTGAGGGATCATATGAATTGGAAGATATTCTAACTTATATAAGAGATGAACTCAATCTTACAAGCAATCAATTGAAAATTGAAGCAAATAATAATACATTACAATGTGAGTTGTATGCAGACAAAGAAATTGATCTCAGTATGACTGATAGTATTGGTCCAATTCTTGGTTTTCAACACACAAAGTTATAAGCAAATGAATGGCATATATCTACAAAACCAGTTCATATTATGCGTATAAATAGTATTCGTGTTGAATGTAATATTGTTCAAGGATCCTATAATAATGGGAATGAGGGACATACATTATATGAATTCTATACAACTGCTCCGCCTGGTTTTAAAATAATAGTATCACCCACAACAGTAGTTTATCTTCCAATAAATACAAATAGATTAAGTGTTATGAGTATCAAACTGGTAGATCATGATGGTGAATTGATAAATTATCGAGGAGAGGTAATAACAGTACGTTTACATATTAAAAAAACACAATAGTATAGAAAAGAATGCTTATATTTTCAAATATTTTGTCACAATACAATACTGATGATAGAGGTGTAGGAAGTAGAGAACTTTCACAAAGAAATATGAAATTATTACAAAGATTAGGATTTATTGTATATAATAAAAATAGAGGTAAAAATTATAATCATGAATCAAAAAAGTATAATAAATCATATTAACAATAGTAGTAGTATATTTAATGTTAGTGATAAAGTGAAATTTGATGAAAGTGTAACTAAACTTGAATATCATAGTCACACCCCATATGCATCTCAAACATATGATTATAATGATGAAATTCGTATCAGTGTCAATCAACAAGATATTTACACGCTACCAAGTAAAAGTTTCCTCCTAATTGAAGGTAATATTGATGTTAAGAAAGCAGATGATACAAAAACAGACTATTCACTAATAAACAATGGTGTAGCACATTTATTTGATGAAATTAGATATGAACTGGGTGTGGTTGAAGTTGATCGTACACGTAATGTAGGAATTACAACCACAATGAAAAATCTTCTATCTCAATCTGCACTCAATGAAAAAGTAATGGAAAATGCTGGATGGAAATTACAAGGATGGAAAAATTTAGAAAAATTCAGTTTTTGTATACCATTAGAAATGTGGTTGGGTATAATGGAAGATTATAAAAAAGTTATATTGAATGTTCGGCAGGAGTTAGTTCTTCTAAGATCATCATCAGCTAAAAATAGTATTCAATCAACAACAGCAGGTAAAGTAAAAATTGATATAACAAAGATACAATGGTGTGTACCCTATATACATGTTTCAGACTCAATTCGCATTGATTTATTAAATCTATTTCACAATGATAAGGGTATTGTCATACCATTCAGATCATGGCAGCTTCATGAATTTCCATCATTACCTGAAGCCACCACACAACAATGGACAGTGAAAACAGCATCACGAATGGAAAAGCCAAGATTCATTATTCTTGGATTTCAAAGAGATAAGAAAAATAGTATAGCTGAAAATATGTCAAACTTTGATTTTTATAAACTCAACAATATTTGCTTGTATTTGAATGCACAATACTTCCCCTATGATAGTATAATGGGTAATAAACACTTGTTGTATCATATGTTTTCGGATTTTCAACATTCATACTATCCTCATAGACAACATGATAGCTATACATCAATAGACTATGATACATTTGATAAATACACACCATTAATTGTTATATACTGCAGCAGACAAAATGAATTATTAAAATCTGGAGCAATAGATGTGAAATTAACATTTGATTCAACAGAAAATTCCAAACCAAAAACAACTGCCTATTGCCTAATTCTCTATGATAATATCTATGAATACACACCATTGAGTGGTATGGTTAGGAAAGTAATGTAAAGTTAAAATTCTAGATAGAGATTAGAATAAATCTCAATAATAAAATTATCTACTCTTAAAATCATTATGAAATATATTTCAGTATTCCAGATATGTACACAAATACAAACTATACAACTATAATAAATTCATTGATTCTAATTATTAGATTATTCAAGAAAAAAATCATACAATGTTTTTATATCTTTTGATATTATAAACAAGCTCAAATTTAATAATATATACAAATTATACAACAATATTCACTGATAAAAATCAAAAGTTGAAGTAAAAAAATCTTATATTCTAAAATAGCAAAGAATCTTAGAGCTAAAAAAAATTGTATTAATATAGAATCTAGAAAATCATTTTTTTTCCATATATACTTTCTCAATGATCATCATCAACATGTTTCCTCTTCCTACTCTCTATATCTTTATGTCCAAAAGACAAGGTACTTATCCCATCATTTTCCAAAAATCTTTTATTATCATGTTGTGATAAAGCTAACTTCTCTCTTTTCACAGTAGTTACTGTGTGAAGATTACTTTCAATTGAATAAAACTTTACAACTTTTGTCTTTCCCTGAAATAAGCAATCTTTATATAATTTGAAACTTAATTGCTTTTCCTGAGCACTTTTTGTTATACCCTTCGCTACCTTCTTTTCTTCTGTATTATCGGATAATATGAATGAATACATTTTCGGTTTCAAACCTACAAATTCAGATATTATTTGGCCTCCTAGTTCATCTTTAAATTTCCCTATAATTTTATTATTTTTATCACTATAACACATATGATTTCTTTTATAGTTTGATGTGTTGAATATATCTCCATGTATCTTAATCTTTTCATAAATGTCATCACACTCTATTGAATACATGAAACTATCTGTATCTGACATTAAAACTTTAGATTGGTTTGGAAATATTTTTTTAATATAGTTATAATGGAAATCAAACATGACTGCTTTACTTTCCTCTAGAATTACCATTCCAACATAAATTGGTTTATTTAACACTATCTCAACTTTATTTAAGGTTACTCCAACAACATTTTCTCCAAATGAATGCCAGTTTTTGGTTCTTGGTTTTGAAATGAGTTTGTGTAGTCTTTTTTCATTAGTTACAATTTCAAAATCAGAATGTTTTTTCACATTCATTAAAGTTCGTCCATATATACTATTATTCATTAGTTTATAAAGATTGCGTTCAAAGTCATTGCATGCATTTCTTCTTAATTGAGTATTTAAGTTTATAAATGGTTCCAACCATTTAGATTGTAGAAATTTAATCCCTCTATGAATTTTCTTGAGCTTCATGCCAAGTCTTAGGTATAGTTTCAAATTATTAATATGTATTATATATTTCTCTTTATCTTCCAAAGTAGTCAACAACTTTTCAGTTTTTCCATTTGGTGGTTTTTCTTTCACCGGCGCTAGAGGATAGTCATTATGACTGTTATGAAGATGTCTTGGGTATTCAAGATCCACTTCCAATACATATCCTACATTACTTTGATCTTGTTCTACATTGAATTCTTGAATTTCTGCTTCTGTCATCCATTCAAAATTTGAATGTGGTAGATTACAAGACATTCCCACAGCATAAAGATTATTACAGTCCCAATAGATAATATATGTTTCTGGCTCATTCATCTTGAAATCATTCATATACCTATTATTGGCTTTTGCATAGCGGTGTGGAATAATACTAATTCCGCCCCTAATTCCTTTTTCAAAGAATAAATACTGATCAGGATCAGAAATTAATTGCAACTCTACTTTTGTGTATTTCAACATAGCAGACCAGGAAAAGTGAGGGAGAGAGTAGCAATGTGCTACATCCATCTTGTATGTATTCATGAACGTTTTCCTAAAGTTTTCAAAAACATCAGCAAGGAGAAGAATATCTATTTTCAAATAAAAATCATGGAATTGTGCAAGATTCTCTATTTTGAAAACTTCCCATACTGTTTTTGCATGCTCATACTCTTCTACAGTTGCATTTTTGTCACCTATAGAACTATAGAACTTATCAATAGTTGGCAATTTAGTTTCAGTAAATTTTTGAAAATTGTTCATATATTCATATGGATACAATTGTTTTTTTTCTTAGTAGATCAATTTTATTTGGAGAGTAATGTTGTTGAAGTAGCTTGAACTCAGGATTTATAGCAACTAATTTATCAAGAGAAGAATGTAGAAAATTCAATCAGTCTATAAATCTTAATGTGTTATTCAATGTCATTGTCATTATTTTCTCACTACTTTTTGCAATAGTGCTAATTTTTTTTCTATAATTTCCAAGAGATTTCAAAATGAAATGCATATCATATCCAGTTAGATTGTGGAAAATTACTGGTATGAATTTTACTTTTTTCGTATTCAAATTACAAGTATTATGTGCAGCACCAATAAACTTTCCTGTTGAGTGAGAGTGATGTCTGACCCTATCAATGAAATCTATTGGTTTTGTACATAAACAACAAGATTTTTGTTGTAAATATGTCTTTTCATCTTCTGTAGTGAAATTCATATCAATAATAGTTTGCAATTTCTTTTTCAATATAACACTATGTGTTTCTAATTCATCTATGAAATTATCAATCAATTTCTCAGATTCCTCCAAGCTATTGGCCCTAACAATTTTTGGACCATAATATATCTCTCCCTCTTCATCTATTATCAAATAACCATAACCACAAGGTTTGTGAATATTATCAATAATCATACATTCAAAATCTGCATATATAATGTATGGAACTTTGAGAGTGTAACTATAATTCGAGAATTTCAAAATCTCCCCCTCTTGTGGCATTCTAACTCTTTGACATTTATTCAATGAACATAATTCTAGATGTTTTTCTAAATTAGCAAGAGCATTTGTCTTTGTGAATCTATGTAAACAATAGGGACATATCTCGACTTTTTCATGATGTTCTGTTTGATCAGACAACAATCTTGATAAATTCTTCACTAGAATATAATGTTGTTTTTTTAGGAAAAGAAGAGTTATTGTATGCTTCCTTCCCCTATTCTTAGATGTAAATATGGGATATATAATAATCTTTCTCATCCTCATAACTCAACACATTAATACAAATATCTTCATTGAAACTCTCAAATTTTGGAATTTTTTCTATTTTTACAGGGAATTCCAAATTCTCAACATTGACTAGATGTGAATATTTTTGTAGATTTGAAACTTTATTGTACATTGGATTTCCATTAAAGTATGCTAGTATTGACCATAAGAACGATTTCTGATCCTCATTTTTTATATTAATAGTTGATTTCTTATTAGCAAGTTTTTTGGGGGTTGGAATGTACGAACTAGCTGCATTTGCAAGAGTGAGTCTTGAAAGATTCCTTATATAAATGAAATGTTTATCCTCCAGCAAGATTAAATTTATTTTATGCAATCTACTTTGATATTTAGATACATGGAGTGGGGAGATAGTGTCACTCTCTTCTACATAATTATAAACATGTATACAAATATCTTCATTGAAACTCTCAAATTTTTGTATGTGTTCTATTTTTACAGGGAATTCCAAATCCCCAACATTGACTAGATGTGAGTATTTTTGTAGATTTGAAACTTTATTGTACATTGGATTTTCATTGAAGAATGATAGTACTGACCATAAGAATGATTTCTGATCCTCATTTTTTATATTAATAGTTGATTTCTTATTGGCAAGTTTTTTGGGGGTTGGAATGTACGAACTAGCTGCATTTGCAAGAGTTAGGCTTGAAAGATTCCTTATATGAATGAAATGTTTATCCTGTAGCAAGATTAAATTTATTTTATGCAATCTACTTTGATATTTAGATACATGGAGTGGGGAGATAGTGTCACTCTCTTCTACATAATTATAAACATGTATACAAATATCTTCATTGAAACTCTCAAATTTTTGTATGTGTTCTATTTTTACAGGGAATTCCAAATCCCCAACATTGACTAGATGTGAGTATTTTTGTAGATTTGAAACTTTATTGTACATTGGATTTTCATTGAAGAATGATAGTACTGACCATAAGAATGATTTCTGATCCTCATTTGAAATAGCAATATAGGATCAATAATTTCAAACTTATCCCATCTAAAACACAAACAGTTTCCATTTATACCTCTCTCTGTAATGGGCCTATACATTTTTGTATGTTTTTTAATATACATAAAAAACTAAACTAAACTTAATATTAATTAGTCTTATTGAAATACCTTTCTACCATGATATGATGATGTATGGAGATGAGTGTGGCATTCCAAGAATTTTTGTCTTGGTGATATCCTGGTAGTGAAGGATTGAACTGACAATCTCCTGGACTCCTAAAATCAATAAAAAATTCTATGTTCTTTCAAAAGTTTCAATTATGAATGAATAATAGGAGTGAGTGAGAGGGAGTAAGTGGAAGAGAGCATAATAGTAGGAGTGAGTGAGAGAGAGTAAGTAGTAGAGAGCATAATAGTAGGAGTGAGTGAGAGGGAGTAAGTAGTAGAGAGCATAATAGTAGTAGTGAGTGAGAGGGAGTAAGTATAAGAGAGTATGATAGTAGGAGTGAGTGAGAGGGATGCTTTTTGGTTGAAGGTTACTTCACACTAACCAGAGAAACTGAAAGCTGTTTGACTTGTGCACATTCCAGGCACAAGCACCGCCCGCCCGCACCCTCTAACCTCTCAGCTTCAATCTGGAATTCCTCTCTTTATCAAGTTGCACTGTGCATGCCAACCGGTTTCAGGTGTGTGAAAAAGAGCGATAGTAGGAGTGAGTGAGAGGGATGCTTTTTGGTTGAAGGTTGCTTCACTCAACTCTGTTTTACTTGTAGCTGTGTGTATGAACTAAAACTATAGTATCATAAGACTGTAATACAAAAGTAGTCTACTCACAATTATTATTGAACTCCTCCATTTTCATGTCCTGGTTCAGAATAGCTTCCCATTAGGGTGACTTCTCTCCATTTTGTTTTCTTTAACTACAGGTTCCTGAAAAGATGAAAGTGAACTTAAACAATAATCCATCTTCTATATCTAATATTTTAAGAATATGTGCTAGAATTCCTTAATTTATTCAATTCAAATCATATTCAAAATTAATAACCTTAGTTGCTTGAAGCAGCCTTGCAGACAATGGAATTAAACTCATAATCAAGTATACATGGTTCCCAAAAAGATGAAAGTGAACTTAATCAATAATCCATTTTCTATACCTAATATTTAAAGAATATGTGCCAGAGTTCCTTAATTTATTCAAGATCATAATCAAGAATTAATAACCCTAGTTGCTTGAAGCAGCCTTGCAGACAATGGAATTAAACTCATAATGAAGGTTCTAACCTTATTCATAAGCTCAGTAGCATAAAGTCTCATACTACCTAATGAACTTATAATAAAATTAACTCATGATCAAAATTCTACTTATAATATTAATTAAGGCTGAGAGACATTGCCTAATGAACTCACAATAAAATTCCACATTCCATTTTAGGAATATGTGCCAGAGTTCCTTAATTTATTCAAAATCATAATCAAGAATTAATAACCTTAGTTGCTTGAAGCAGCCTTGCAGACAATGGAATTAAACTCATAATGAAGGTTCTAACCTTATTCATAAGCTCAGTAGCATAAAGTCTCATACTACCTAATGAACTTATAATAAAATTAACTCATGATCAAAATTCTACTTATAATATTAATTAAGGCTGAGAGACATTGCTTAATGAACTCACAATAAAATTCCACATCATGACTGAAGCTATCTCTAAAAAACAATCAAAATTATAACCAATCTTCATTAACTCATCCTACCTCCTGTGACAGAAACAATAAACTTTGAAATGAATCTTGTACAGTACATGTAAATTTGAGTTTCATTTATGCCAATCACAGTAGAGATAGGGAAGAAACAGAGAGAGTGAGTAAGAAGGGGGACTGCTACACTCATAAAAATTATTACCACATTAGAATAGATTATAAACTCAAGAAATTATAATAGATAACACTCACCTTCATGTTTTCCAACTTGGAAGGTAGAAGAATATGCACAGATGTTTTCTGTATGTACACCTCCAACTGCTTCCTTGAATACAGTGTGGATAATTCCAGACTAGAAATCAGCTTTTATAGTCTGTAACTGGAAGCTGTTTAACCCACTCTCACCAGAGAAACTGGAAGCTTTTTAACCCACTCTCACTTCACTCTCACCAGAGAAACTGAAAGCTGTTTGACCCAATTTCACTTTACTCTAACCGAAGAAACTGTTCACATGTGGTGGCCAAACAACTTTCTGTCTCAACAAAATATGTCTAGCCTACAGCAAAAAGTGAAATCATGATCTGATCCTTATTTTTTGTTCAATCTTGACAAATGAGGTGTCAATGGATTCGTTATTAGATTTACTGGAAAAAGTTACTCTTGTAATTTTTTGTAAAATTAACGGTTTCTTAGTTATTCAAGAAATAAAAAAAGCTGGATCTAGTTTTTTTTTTCCAAAAAAGTAGGAAATCTTCATTTGAGGTTTATTGTGAGATTAGGGGTATGGCTAGGTTAGGTTAGATCAGATTACATTGGATTGGGCAAGGTTAGAACCAAGAATCAGATTTGGGGCAGATTTGGGGGCAGCTTTTCTCCAGCTTTGAGCCAGCTTATCTCCAGCTTTTCTTCAGCTTTTCCTCAGTACTCTCACTTTACTCCTACTTTCATACATCAAGAATCAAGGGAGAGAAAGATAATGATTACAGTGTGGGCTAATGGCTAACTAATTGAGTTGATTGAATATTTTTTTAATCAGCTTATAATTCTGAAATTTTTCATCTGCCATTTTAAAAATATGTCATTAGATATTTCATCTCCCAATCAACGGAGTAGCTTGAAACTTGGAACTTAAGTTCCTTACACTATAATGATCCGACACGAACAATTTCGATCAAATGCAATACAAGATGGCGGCTAAAATGGCGAAAATGTTGTAAAAAACAGGGTTTTTTGCGATTTTCTCAAAAACGGCTCAAACGATTTTGATCAAATTAATACCTAATATATTCATTGATAAGCTCTATCAACTGTCATAAGTCCCATATCTGTAAAAATTTCAGGAGCTCCGCCCCATCTATGCAAAGTTCGATTTCAGATTCCTAATTATCAGGCTTCAGATACATTCTAAACAAAACATTTCTAGGGGAAAGATTGAGCATGAAGAACTGCACAATTAATGTTCAGTAACATTTTCACCTAAAATTGAAAATAAGCTCGGAATTCGAGAATATGTTATTATTCAATTGCAAACTGTTGATTCTTTAAAAACATTCACTATAAAGAAATAGCAGACTTTGTGTGTCTCCAGCGTTATTGTCCTGTCACCAGCTGGCTCAGATCTTGGAATAGTAGACTTGAGATGCCTGTAAACACTAGCGTCAGTTGATCAATTCCCATAACGGCAAGGAAAGTTGTGTGAGTGCGCCACACCAGATTTTTCAAAACTTTTAATAGCTTGGCTGGTGTCTTTCCAAGAATTAGTTTTTTCTTGATGCAACACTGACATGAGTATAAATATGTTTATAAAGAAGCAGATACATAATAATATATAGATTCAGCATTATATATATATACATTTTTCCTCTTTTCGATAATTAGAATCGTGAATACCACATGTGAGAGATATAAAGTTGAGTAGTAATGGTTTTTAAAACATTCATATAAAAATAATAATGATAGCCTACATTTTTTTAATATTCCAGATAAATTGTATTGGTTGTATATTTTTGTTCACATTGGTTTGCAGACGTCACGGAGTGCAAGAGATTTTCAATTAATTCTGGACTCGAAAATCAATGGATTTTATTTTGTATAATTTAAAATCAAGTTATAGCAATTTATGTAATTTTTTTAGTAATGATGATTATTTTATTTTTTCTGTAAGTTTACCACAAATACTGGTTAGAGTAATCAACTTAGTTCCTATTTTTAAACAGTAATTTGCTATGCTTTTTTGAAAAGGAATCTATAAATTTCATTTAATTTTTTCATTTTAAACGTAATTAGTTTCACGAGAACCTATCAGAGAAGCCTTCTTTTATAAGAGGCTTTCTCTGATTGGTTCTCGTAAAATTAAACACGGTTACAATTTAATCGGCTTCTGTCCAACAAGGTCTAGCTTTTCAAATTCATCTGATTTTGAAGCTTCTCTTCAATTAGATTGATAATTAAGTTTTAACTGTGTTATAACTCTCAATATAATGTCATAACTCTCATAACACTGTTAAAACATAATAATCACTTGATATGATGTATTGAGCAATGCCTTTGGTTTTATTAGGGAAATTGATTTGGAGCTTTTATTTGCATACATTAATATACTTCATAGGTAGTGAATAGCAAGATGGACCCTGTTGTCATTATATTTTCAAATGGCTGCAAGGGACCATTCCATTATGCACTACCATTCTGGGTAAAAGAGGATCTTCGAGCAATAAACGTTCCCTTTTAGGTTATCTTACTGTTGGTTATGGATACTCGGCATTCTGTGCGACGTCATAGTTCCTAAGAATATTCTGGTGACGTCATAGTGGCTAAGAATATCACTGCATGTGTATGCATGTGTGTACGTTGCCCTGTGACGTAACGTACTAAGACTATTTCGTACTAAGAATATTTTGGTACACCGGTATTTCTTGTCAAGTAAGATACGTAATTTTCTGAGGAAAGCTTCCTGGACCCCCTTTGGAGGAAGGTATCTTACAAAGTTTTTGTCATAAACAAATTAATTCATAATTTCCAAATAACCACCATTGTGATTTGTATTTTGCGCCATCTTGCTATAATAATAATGGTTGGATTGAAATGAATAGAATTATTAGAGGCAAGTAAAAAGAGTAATTCAAAGCAGTAGGTAGCGCTACAGTCGATGACGTCACTCAAAGTATCATGCGCACAAAATGCCATCACGTGACCTTTGTCTACTAGTGTGCACAGATTGTCAAGCTAACAGATTGTAAGTCGAACAAATGGCAGAGCGAATAACTTGTACCGCCCCCTGGCTAGATCACAACAAACCACTCTGTCACAGACAGCACCGTATCGCGCATGCGTTAGCAACGGGTTTTTCCCATTCCATTCAGTCAGTTCTTTGAATGTAACGTTCTTTGTGATGATGCTTACCGAGCAGTGTAACTGGAGCCAATCGTCATTCTATTTGATGAAGATATTATTATCCAATGATGGTTTATCATTAAATTCAATATATTAATCAATATATTATCATTTTATTTGATAAAAGAAAGAGTACTTTTGAAAAATATAATTAATAAAATATAACAGTTGTTAAAAACACTATAACTAAGTCAGCATATTGTCATTTCAAAACAAAAACCGAACCCTCAACCTCCCCTTTCACATTTAGAACATCAATAAACATAACTATTTGAAAAACTTCTAGTCCCTTCCAGCATATTGCAATTTCAAAGCAAAATTCTAACCTATCTTTCCACCTTTGAAATATCAAAAAGCATAATTCTACCTGGACCCTAGCCCTTTCTAGCATATTGCAATTTTTAAGCAAAAACCTAACCTAACCTTATGAAACATTGAAAACCTAACCCCTAACCCCTTCACATTTAATAATTTAGATTTTAAAGCAAAATCCTTACCCCCTAACTTATCCTTTCACATTTGAAACATCAAAAAACATAACTCCAACTGCACCCTAGCCCCTTCTAGCATATTGCAATTTCAAAGCAAAAACCTAACCTATCCCAATAACACATTATTAAATATAACCTAAATTAAACCTAACCTCTAACCCTTTCACATTTAATACTCTAGATTTATTCGTCATCTTTAGAACAAAACATGAACGTGTGGTTCATTTCATGAACATGCTCACAAAAATGTGGTTCAAAGCAAAATCCTAACCCCCTAACCTATCCTTTTACCTTTGAAACATCACAAAACATAACTCTACCTAGACCCTAGCCCCTTCTAGCATATTGCAATTTTGAAGCAAAAACCTAACCTATCCTAATAAAACATTATCAAATATATCCTAAATAAAACCTAACCCCTAACTCTTTCACATTTGTTGAACGATAGACAAGGATAGCAGCACCATTGTAAATCGTACACTACCATTATAACGTGGACCTCACTATAGATACTCAAAGAATACTTTTGAATAACTATGTTATAACTGTGGCTGTTGCTGGCCGTTACTCTGTTTCTGAGACAAAGAGAAGTTGCTAGAACACAAAGTAGGAGAACATTCCTCTTCTCTGTGTGTAGATCTAGTAGGCGATGCAACGATTATAGGCCTGCCACCACCACAGCATCGACACGACATAGAGCGTCTTCAGGGATTCACTGCTCCAATGACTCGAGTGACTCGAGCTAGGCGACCTGCGTTTCATGGGAGCTTTTGACAGTTCATCACCCGGTCGCCATTCTCGATTTTTCTAGCCCGGTGTAGAAAAAGAAGAGAGAGATAGCCTATGCGGAGATGGACCACACAGTGTCATACGTCACACACACAGTCGACTCCCTTCTCATCCTTCTCCCTCGTCCAAGACTCTCACAAATGCAATCAGCATTCACGCACTATAGTGAGGTCCACGTTTTAATGGCAGTGTGTGATTTGCAATGGTGTTGCTATCCTTGTCTATCATTCAACAAAACAGATGGCGCTATCTCTTTCACACATTGCGATGTTGCCACATCATTTATCAACAGGGTAGAAATGCAACTAATTTACAAAATATCTCAATCATGAAAATTATAACATCCTTAATAAATATTTTCTCTTTACAAATAAAATATGATTAACTATTCTCAACAATAATGAACAGTTAAATTCATCAGATAAACCTGTATCAGCTGTTTGGGTGGCAAGGCTGAGATCTGGCAACCCTTTTCTCCTATCTTCCTACACTGCCATTATAACGTGGACCTCACTATAGCATTCTCACTTGAAACTTCCAGCTGATTTTTACTGAAATAAAACCAGTTGAAATGAGTACAAACATCTTGTGATGTATCTGCACCCTCCCCTCTCAACAGCCACCGTTTCATAAAATTAATTTCTATTATTATTGTTCTCACTCATTCATTCCTTCCAGCTCTTTTTCTTTCAGCACACAAGTTAGAATAGAATAGAATAGAATAGAATAGAATAGAAATAATGCTTTAAACTTCAAATTTGCAACATACAATGAATGAGAAAATACACATTTATTTGGCTTGATTAAACAATCGTCAGCCGGAAAGTCGGTAAAACCCAATAATACTATTACTACATAAATCAAAGCTATGCAGAATGTTCTTTTAAATAGTGAAACAAAAACAGAAAAAACAACCTTAGAAACAAAATAAATCAATAATGTTCAATTCAATAAAGTGAATATTCCATAAATTTTGATAGTTTATAAGTTTTAATAGTAACCTACATTCTAAACAAAATCCATTAATTTTATAAAAAGAAAGCTATACTTTTTATATTATGATAATAACTGTCAGCAGTTGGGAAATCATAACATAGAATTGATATTCCCATTCATTTCGTCTTCCTATGATGTCCTCCTGAGAATATTCGAATAACCTATATTGTATTAAATTATAACACGATACTTCTACCCAACTCAGATTCAATAAATAAGTTTCAATTTATTATACCAAGTTACCAGTTAAACTCCTGTGTAAGTAATCGCCTATAACGCCAGGCAT
Organism: Nilaparvata lugens; assembly: GCF_014356525.2. Classification (NCBI taxonomy): domain Eukaryota; kingdom Metazoa; phylum Arthropoda; class Insecta; order Hemiptera; family Delphacidae; genus Nilaparvata; species Nilaparvata lugens. The sequence goes on along the minus strand of NC_052518.1, from coordinate 41,329,228 downwards.
CTCTACAGTAGGAGGCCAACCCTACTACTATTTAAAATACCTTTCCATGCCACATTCAATGCTAATTTTGCCTTGTCTAATTTATCACTCACTTGAGCTTCAAAATTCAAGGTTGGAGTTAGAACTACCCCCAGATATTTATACCTGTTGACACACTCTATCTGCTCATTTTTATATGTCCATTTCTCGCTCCTAGCCATTTTTCCCCCGTTCCTAAAAACCATTACTTTTGACTTATCTAAATTAACTCTTAAATTCCACCTTTCACAGTAATGCTCTAAATTGTTTATCATGTACTGGAGTCCAACTGGCGAGTCCGAAATCAAAGCTATGTCATTGGCATACAATAAAACCCTAATCCTCTTACCACCTATTATTAATCCTCCCCCTAATTCATCATGTAAGTCATTCATAAATAGGGAAAAAAGCAACCGGCTCAACAAACAACCTTGCCTCAAGCCTGACTTCGTTTCAAAACGTTGGGAGAGACCCCCATTGGCAGTACACCATACACTAGAAGTTGTGCCTTCATTCAATGCCCTCAAAATATTCAATGTCCTTGTTGAGAGACCTAAGAGACTAAGCTTATAAAATAGTGCATTCCTATCAATTGAGTCAAACGCGGCAGAGTAATCCACAAAAAAGCAATATAGTTTACCCCTTTTTTCAGTCAGCCGCAGTCTAATGATGGATGTTAGGGTGAATATATTATCAATGGTCGAGTACCCCTTACGAAAGCCAGCCTGAAACTCTTTCAAGACTTTATCTTCCTCCACCCAGCAGTTGAGTCTATTAAGAATTAACCCTGCAAATAGTTTGAAAAATGTTGATAAAAAACTAATGCCTCTGAAATTAGCTACTACATCGCACTCACCCTTCTTGAAAAGGGGAAAAATTATTGACGACTCAAAGCTATGTGGGACTCTACCTGATGTAAATATAGAATTGTAGACATTCAGCAATTTGTTTAGAAAGTTATCAGGTGCATTTTTATAATACTCAAATGGGATCTGATCTTCACCAGGCGCTTCATGATTTTTTGTAGATTTTCCCTACGTTCCCTTCTCCGTCCCAAACCAAAAAAACATGGTAGTTCTGATGCTACATGCGAGAAAATTAATAAGTCACGCTATTCTGAGCTTCCTCTTTGGTTCGCGGCAAGGAACAGGATTGGATTAAATCGCCCGCGGAACAACACTATTGGTCTACTCAGAAGCGCGACTTTTGAATCCTCTCTCATATACCATCAGAACTACCATAATATGTTTTCGGTTTAGGAGTGAGGATGGGATGTAGGAAAATTCTACAAAAAATCATGAACGATTCCCTTCATACTATTAACACACCCATGAAGTTTCAAATCAATCTTTCAAAACTAACAAACTCATAAGAATTTCTCCAATTTGTTGTTAGTTTATAATCAAAATTGAATAAAACCAACTTTCCGACCTGGACATTTAACTAATTTTTGAGTTCTCATTGCATTCATGTTAAAAAAAAGATTATTAAATTATATTTTAGCTTTTCTGAGCTTGTGATCATATTTCATATTTTTGACGAGTTTCTTCATACCTATTAACACAATCAGGTATCTGATATGATACATGAAAGATTATTATATCTTATATGATACAGTTCTTGAGTAATTATCATTCATTTTGTATAGTACTCTTGTATATTTTTGTCATTGAGTATACACCTAACTGGATGAATACTTCTTGTACAAATCAATTCGTATTCCGTATAATTCAATAATATTCTAGTAATTTGATTTAGAATAAAATATTTTATTAGGAACTGTCATAAGGCTGTTGGAGAATGTTTATTATAGAATGTAGTAACAGTTTGTAGTATTCAACGTTTTAATTCAAGTTCAGTATACTTTCTTGTGCATATCATTTATCATTGTCATATACTGTACGATAGGTATCGATTGAAACTTGGAATAAATTTGAATAGATTGAATAAATGAATAAATGAATGAATGAATATTAGGCGGTGTATTTAAAAAAAATAATAGGCGATGTTTGGCAAAGATGAATTATTCCAAACAATATTGTGATTGTGTTGTCGAAATGCAATAAACCTTAGCTGCAATAAACTTGTAGATCTGGGGATTTTTTTATTCTCTAACTAGTCTATCAACCTCCTGCACACGTTATTCAGCTGTAGGTCGGTCAGAATAAATAAAATTTAAACGGCCGCCATTATGTTTTATGAATTCGAAAAATTGTCATAATTTATTCTTTTGTAGCTCTATCTAGTCACAAATCATTGTGCGAATTTCCTATTCCTCTTAGAAAACAAATTGTAAGTTAAAATAACAAAATGGCAGGTGTTAGAGTAACTGAGGACTTTCGGACAGTTTGAAAATTAAATAGAAAAATATGTTTTGTAACTAGGAACAATTCCCTAGAATATTGGTAGGAAGCTCGGAAACACTCTGTATATTGGCTTTGAACATCTATTGATCTGCACTCTGATAATCATAAAAATTCAACTCGTCAATCAGGCCATAATGAAACATGTTCATCGAACTTGAAAATTATAGTGGCGACGTAGATGAATTCAGTTGGCCCTTTAGAGGCGCACTAAGAAATCTTTTGGCGATATTTCAACTCTAAGGGTGGTTTTTAAGGGTTCAAAGTTCGCCTTTTAGCATGTATATTCTTGTTATTCCAATATCTTAAAATTATAATTGAAATGTCCATACCATATGTTAATATAGAACTATAATCTAGAGAGAGTACCTCTTCGAACACATTTGTTCTGGTAACTGAATTAAAAATTTTGTCAGGTTGGCATTAAGTAATAACGCCAAAAATACGCCTAAAATTAGAGTTTTCTCAGCTTTTCTGCGTTTCCTCACCTTTTTCAATAATTGATGGAAATATATAAAAAAAATTCAGTACACAGGTTTAGCTGAGGTTGAAGAATTTTGTTCACCAAAGATACGCCGATATAGTAACAGGTGTTTTCCAAGATCAATATCGATTGTCTGATTATTCAGAAACAATTATTGTTGTTTTGCATTAGGACTCTAGAAAATAGTAAGTGATCAGAGAATCGACAGTCTTGCGTAACCTTATCCGAGATAATGAAAACCGAGTTGAGATTAATCAATTTATTTAAATATCGTTAAAATAATGATAGTCATTAAAGTGTGATAAGCATCCTCAAATTCTTCTACAACTTTGTCACACTCCATTCTCCCCCTTCGCAAGGACGTTGCGAGGGTCTTGGTCTGGACCCACCTCCCGAAATTCATATTTTCATTACAGTAGCCTCTCTCTTATCCGGACTCATCGGGACTGAGGCCAGTCCGGATAACGTTTTTTCCGGTTAAACCGACGTTCCCTAAAAGTTGTTAAATTGGTACGCATATTTTGTAGTTTATAAGCCAATAATGACTTTTACGTAAAAATAATAAAACTAGATGCTTTATTATGATATATTTTTTAAGTCAGGAATCTCAGCTCAATCTTTCCCACGAGAAAAGTTGTAACAGCAGTTTCCATTTCCTGCCAATCCAGTCCGGTTGAACCGATGTGCTGATAATTATTTTCCGGTTAAAGAGATGTCACTTCCGTGGAGTGTAGTCCGGTTAAACCGATGTCCGGTTAAAAGGTGTCCGGTTAAGAGAGAGGCTACTGTAAATTCAAAAAATAAAGATGTTTTGAATCTTCCAAAAATGTTGAGCAGATTTTGGATTTTATCAGCGTTTTCGAGGATACAGATGTTTAAAATAATAAAGAAGTACAGTTAGGGCAGATCAACTTTGTCTTTGATAGGATTCGAAATTTCATTAGAGATAGGCCTACGCCCGAAAATAAGGGTTTCAGCGGTTTTCCAGCCTTCTTCTGTGTTTCCTTAGCTGCTGCTTGATGATACGCCTATTTCCTAAGCATTTGGAATGAGCTTCTCCTAGTTTTTCAGTAACTACTTAACTTGAAAAAGTTTAAAATCGATACACGGGTTCAGCTTAAGTGCTGTATTGAAGGGTTTTTTCCCCAGTATTTCATTGCATTTTTCTAGATTTTCAAATACATTGGAACTCAAAGAAGTTGGATTGAATTAATGTTTTGAAACTAATTCTCTACTTATCATTTATTTCTATGTCAAATTTCAAAGTACTAGACTGAAATACGAAAATCCTTTTAAAGTATCATATAATGTATATGTTACATTTTTGTATAACGTACTATGTCTCTACATGGGAATTGATATTTTTAATAATCTTCATTAGAATAGACAAAGATATTTGCAAATCTAAGCTACTAATTGCATTGAACTTGAATGTCTCTATATTCTATTAATATTTGAAGGGAGAATGTGGAATATAAATGGAGGCGAGTGAAGCGAGCCGACTCTTTTTGTGTGTAATACCTCTTTCTTTAAACAAGCAATATTTATTTTTTCAATACTTCCAAATATATCATGATGCCATAATGTGAGCATAGTGTAATAAATTGTATTTGTAGGAAAATTAATGGATTCTCAAAACATATTGGATTGCAATTGCCAATAGGGCAGGTCCCAAATTGATACGCGACGTGGCGGGACACAAGTCTGCTAGATGAGATAATATTATTTTTATGATCATAATATTGTAATTTTCACAATGAGACAGAGATTGATTATAAATAATATATGAGACAAAGGTTCATTATAAAAAAATGAACATTACTTTATAATTTTATGATGTTAACTCATATAGCAGACTGGGGTTACATCATGTCACGTCGCGTGTTGTCGCAATATGTGACCAGCCTAGAAGTTAGGTTTCAAATCTTGGGTTTTTATAAAGTTTATAAATTGATAAGTGTATAACTTTAACCAGGTTTCAGGAATCTACAACCCCTCTTTCTATACGTGCGTACAGACTTCCGCGCCACAAACACGTGTATTTCGCTTTTCATCAGCTCTATATCTTTTGCATTTGTACAGAAACAGTAAAATACAGATATAATAGGCATAATATTAGCTGATGAAAGGAGAAATACGCGTGTTCGTGGCGCATAAGCCTGTATGCACCTTCACAATGAACAGTTCTCACTCTTGAATGTTCCCCTGTCAAGAATAACTTATGCTGCATACCTGAGATAAACTGATATATGTATGATGTAGCTCACCTTAATATAATATAGCCATGAATTATAAAATTTGATTCACAAATAAGGTCCATATTGTTCTTATGTGACTGTGTTTTTGATATAAATTGTATTTGGTGAATACCAACCTATGTAGGTAATCATTAGACTAATTACTGAATATTTAATATTTCACTTCTGGCCCCTCCCACAACAATACATAAATTCTGGCTATGTCTTTAACCCTCAACTGACAATAAGAGTAAAGAAAAAGAAGAAATAGAATTGAATCGTTTTCAACTGTTGCAATTATTTCACAGAAACTTGAATTTATATTGTTTTTTTTTCCAATAAAAAATTTTTATTTTTCTGTTACAAAGACTGAAAGCTCAGAAGCTTAGGCGTGGATAATATTGTACAGGACGACTGTTCTGGAGACTTTTTTTAATATCAGATTTTTCTGGCGATTTGAGCCCTGAATAATTTGTACTGCATATTAAAATATTATAATTGATATTATTGATTCACAGCCAAGGATAGATATTCAGTTGTAATAAACCAGTGTGTACGGTTAGTGTATTTGTGTACGAATTAAAATGGCTGGTGCATTGAAAAAGGAGCTCAAGTGGATTATTCATGATATTAGATAATGGTGATGAGTACAGTAGTAGACGTTTTATTTGTTCCTATTACCATTATTCATAATGGTGGTTATTCATAATAATAGTTTGATTATCTGTTTCCCAAAACTGTCTAGTCCTCATTCAACCTATACACAGTACTACTAAATTTCAAAATTTTCTGCTTATTGATTTTCGAAGAAAGCTTAGAAAAGGTAGAAATAGTGACAAACACTGAACACTAATGAATGATCAGTTTTCAGGAATAACCATTTTCAACTACAATATGGGAGAAAATATTTTGATGGGAATTCCCTTACATAATCCAGATGCATTGGAATTCTGATGATAGTTTGTTCATAATATACTGAAAATATGTATTGATCTCTAATGAATTTTCTACAAGCTCAGTTTTTACCAAATAATTTTTTCAAATTGAAGATGTTGTAAAGTTATTACAGTCAGAATCCCGTGAAAATTGTGCTATACAAAATTCATAGTCTCAAGAACTAGTCTATACCAGTCTATAATAACATTTTTCCAAATTTTGGACGCATTTTTGAATGCGTTTTATTGATAAAATTATGCTTGTACAAAGTTAAAGCTTCACAACATATTCTGACAACGTGAAGTTTAAAGTTTTTTTTCAATTTTTCTAAAATATTTCGACACCTGTGCACTACAAGTTCACAGAGCGTTACAAAGCCTGTACCTTTGGCATTATTTTGTAGCATCAATATGAAGCATGATAATATCATTCTAGAATGATAAAAATGAATGTTTAAAAATGCATAATAGAACAATGATAAACAGAAAATAGACTATAAATAAATGAATGAATTTATTTCTAGTTAAAAAATATCATAACATCTAGTAGAAATTAATTCATTAAGAAAGATATAGTAATAGTAATTCTATAATATTATAAAGTATAGAATTGGCTTACACACATATGGGATGGGAAATTCGCGAATGAGGCATCGTTGCGTGAGAACTACTCAACTGATTCACTTGAAATTTTGTACGATGATTCTTGATTTACTGAGGAAGATTATATTTTATGCCTACCTAGATCATGTTTGTTAATTAATGAGTGATAAAAACAAATTTATTTATTCTGTGATACAAAGTATATGTGGGATGAAAGAGACAATATAATCGTTTTTTTATCGATTGTTAATTCTAGGCTGGTCACATAATGCAACGACACGTGACATGACATGATGTAACCCCAGTCTGCTATATGAGTTAACATCATAAAATTATAAAGTAATGTTCATTTTTTTATAATGAAGCTTTGTCTCATATTTGATTTATAATGAACCTCTGTCTCATTGTGAAAATTACAATATTATGATCATAAAAATAATATTATCTCATCTAGCAGACTCGTGTCCCGCTGCATCGCTTATCAATTTGGGACTAGCCCTATTGGCAATTGCAATCCAATATGTTTTGAGAATCCATTAATTTTTCTACAAATACAATTTATTACACTATGCTCACATTATGGCATCATGATATATTTGGAAGTATTGAAAAAATAAATATTGCTTGTTTAAAGAAAGAGGTATTACACACAAAAAGAGTCGGCTCACTTCACTCGCCTCCATTTATATACCACATTCTCCCTTCAAATATTTAATAGATTATAGAGACTTTCAAGTTCAACGCAATTAGTAGGTACCTTAGATTCGCAAATATCTTTGTCTATTCTAATGAAGATTATTAAAAATATTAATTCCCATGTAGAATTTGTATTCTACATGGGAATTTTTAATTCCCATACAATTTGAATTCGCGAATTTCCCATCCCATATGTGTGTAAGCCAATTCTATACTTTATAATATTATAGAATTACTATTACTATATCTTTCTTAATGAATTAATTTCTACTAGATGTTTTGATATTTTTCAACTAGAAATAAATTCATTCATTTATTTATTGTCTATTTTCTGTTTATCATTGTTCTATATGCATTCTTAAACATTCATTTTTATCATTCTAGAATGATATTATCATGCTTTATATTGATGTTACAAAATAATGCCAAAGGTACAGGGATTTTTATCATTCTAGAATGATATTATCATGCTTCATATTGATGCTACAAAATAACACCAAAGGTACAGGCTTCATAACGCTCTGTGAACTTGTAGTGCACAGGTGTCGAAATATTTTAGAAAAATTGAAAAGAAACTTTAAACTTCACGTTGTCAGAATATGTTGTGAAGCTTTAACTTTGTACAAGCATAGTTTTAACAATAGAACGCATTCAAAAATGCATCCAAAATTTGGGAAAATGTTATTATAGACTATGAATTTTGTATAGCACAGTTTTCACGGGATTCTGACTGTAATAACTTTACAAAATCTTCAATTTGAAAAAATTATTTGGTAAAAACTGAGCTTGTAGAAAATTCATTAGAGATCAATACATATTTTCAGTATATTATGAACAAACTATCACCAGAATTCCAATGCATCTGGATTATTTAAGGGAATTCCCATCAAAATATTTTCTCCCATATTGTAGTTGAAAATGGTTATTCCTGAAAACTGATCATTCATTAGTATCCAGTGTTTGTCACTATTTCTACCTTTTCTAAGCTTTCTTCGAAAATCAATAAGCAGAAAATTTTGAAATTTAGTAGTACTGTGTATAGGTTGACTGAGGACTAGACAGTTTTGGGAAACAGATAATCAAACTATTATTATGAATAACCACCATTATGAATAATGGTAATAAGAACAAATAAAACGTCCTCTACTGTACTCATCACCATTATCTAATATCATGAATAATCCACATTGAGCTCCTTTTTCAATGCACCAGCCATTTTAATTCGTACCCAAAACCACTAACCGTACACACTGGTTTATTACGACTGAATATCTATCCTTGGCTGTGAATCAATAATATCAATTATAATATTTTAGTATGCAGTACAAATTATTCAGGGCTCAAATCGCCAGAAAAATCTGATATTAAGAAAAGTCTCCAGAACAGTCGTCCTGTACGATATTATCCATGCCTAAGCTTCTAAGCTTCCAGTCTTTGTGACATAAAAATAAAAATTTTTTATTGGAAAAAATAAAACAATATAAATTCAAGTTCTGTGAAATAATTGCAACAGTTGAAAACGATTCAATTCTATTTCTTCTTTTTCTTTACTCTTATTGTCAGTTGAGGGTTGAAGACATAGCCAGGATTATGTATTGCTGTGGGAGGGGCCACAAGTGAAATATTAAATATTCAATAATTAGGCTAATGATTACCTACATAGGTTGGTATTCACCAAATACAATTGATATCAAAAACACAGTCATGTAAGAACAATATGGACCTTATTTGTGAATCAGATTTTATAATTCATGGCTATATTATATTAAGGTGAGCTACATCATACATATATCAGTTTATCCCAGGTATGCAGCATAAGTTATTCTTGACAGGGGAACATTCAAGAGTGAGAACTGTTCATTGTGAAGGTGCATACAGGCTTATGCGCCACGAACACGCGTATTTCTCTTTTCATCAGCTAATATTATGCCTATTATATCTGTATTTTACTGTTTCTGTACAAATGCAAAAGATATAGAGCTGATGAAAAGCGAAATATGTGTGTTTGTGGCGCGTAAGTCTGTACGCACCTATAGAAAGAGGGGTTGTAGATTTCTGAAACCTGGTTAAAGTTATACACTTATCAATTATAAACTTTATAAAAACCCAAGATTTTAAACCTAACTTCTAGGCTGGTCACATATTGCGACAACACGCGACGTGACATGATGTAACCCCAGTCTGCTATAGGCCCTATGAGTTAACATCATAAAATTATAAAGTAATGTTCATTTTTTATAATGAACCTTTGTCTCATATATTATTTATAATCAATCTCTGTCTCATTGTGAAAATTACAATATTATGATCATAAAAATAATATTATCTCATCTAGCAGACTCGTGTCCCGCCGCGTCGCGTACCAATTTGGGACTAGCCCTATTGGCAATTGCAATCCAATATGTTTTGAAAATCCATTAATTTTTCTACAAATACAATTTATTACACTATGCTCACATTATGGCATCATGATATATTTGGAAGTATTGAAAAAATAAATATTGCTTGTTTAAAGAAAGAGGTATTACACACAAAAAGAGTCGGCTTGCTTCACTCGCCTCCATTTATATTCCACATTCTCCCTTCAAATATTTAATAGATTATAGAGACTTTCAAGTTCAACGCAATTAGTAGCTTAGATTTGCAAATATCTTTGTCTATTCTAATGAAGATTATTAAAAATATTAATTCCCATGTAGAGACATAGTACGTTATACAAAAATGTAACATATACATTATATGATACTTTAAAAGGATTTTTGTATTTCAGTCTAGTACTTTGAAATTTGACATAGAAATAAATGATAAGTAGAGAAGTAGTTTCAAAACATTAATTCCATCCAACTTCTTTGAGTTCCAATGCACTTGAAAATCTAAAAAAATGCAATGAAATACTGGGGAAAAACCCTTCAATACAGCACTTAAGCTGAACCCGTGTATCGATTTTAAACTTTTTCAAGTTCAGAAGTTACTGAAAAACTAGAAGAAGCTCATTCCAAATGCTTAGGAAATAGGCGTATCATCAAGCAGTAGCTAAGGAAACACAGAAGAAGGCTGGAAAACCGCTGAAACCCTTATTTTCGGGCGTAGGCCTATCTCTAATGAAATTTCGAATCCTTTCAGAGACAAAGTTGATCTGCCCTAACTGATCTTCTATATTAATTTTAAACATCTGTATCCTCGAAAACGCTGATAAAACGCAAAATCTGCTCAACATTTTTGAAAGATTCAAAACATCTTTATTTTTTGAAATTTAATGAAAATATGAATTTCGGGAGTTGGGTCCAGACCAAGACCCCCTCGCAACGTCCTTGCGAAGGGGGAGAATGGAGTGTGACAAAGTTGTAGAAGAATTCGAGGATGCTTATCACACTTTAATGACTATCTTTATTTTAACGATATTTATAATAAATTGATTATCTCAACTCGGTTTTCATTATCTCGGATAAGGTTACGCAAAACTTATATTCATTCAACTTTTTAAAGACTCTCGATTCTCTGATCACTTATTATTTTCTAGAGAGTCCTAATGCAAAACAACAATAATTGTTTCTGAATAATCAGACAATCGATATTGATCTCGGAAAACACCTGTTACTATATCGGCGTATCTTTGGCGAACAAAATTCTTCTACCTCAGCTAAACCTGTGTACTGAATTTTTTTTT
>NC_052518.1:41073574-41318125 GCF_014356525.2 Nilaparvata lugens | reverse complement strand
GAGGCGCACTAAGAAATCTTTTGGCGATATTTCAACTCTAAGGGTGGTTTTTAAGGGTTCAAAGTTCGCCTTTTAGCATGTATATTCTTGTTATTCCAATATCTTAAAATTATAATTGAAATGTCCATACCATATGTTAATATAGAACTATAATCTAGAGAGAGTACCTCTTCGAACACATTTGTTCTGGTAACTGAATTAAAAATTTTGTCAGGTTGGCATTAAGTAATAACGCCAAAAATACGCCTAAAATTAGAGTTTTCTCAGCTTTTCTGCGTTTCCTCACCTTTTTCAATAATTGATGGAAATATATAAAAAAAATTCAGTACACAGGTTTAGCTGAGGTTGAAGAATTTTGTTCACCAAAGATACGCCGATATAGTAACAGGTGTTTTCCAAGATCAATATCGATTGTCTGATTATTCAGAAACAATTATTGTTGTTTTGCATTAGGACTCTAGAAAATAGTAAGTGATCAGAGAATCGACAGTCTTGCGTAACCTTATCCGAGATAATGAAAACCGAGTTGAGATTAATCAATTTATTATAAATATCGTTAAAATAATGATAGTCATTAAAGTGTGATAAGCATCCTCAAATTCTTCTACAACTTTGTCACACTCCATTCTCCCCCTTCGCAAGGACGTTGCGAGGGGGTCTTGGTCTGGACCCACCTCCCGAAATTCATATTTTCATTACAGTAGCCTCTCTCTTATCCGGACTCATCGGGACTGAGGCCAGTCCGGATAACGTTTTTTCCGGTTAAACCGACGTTCCCTAAAAGTTGTTAAATTGGTACGCATATTTTGTAGTTTATAAGCCAATAATGACTTTTACGTAAAAATAATAAAACTAGATGCTTTATTATGATATATTTTTTAAGTCAGGAATCTCAGCTCAATCTTTCCCACGAGAAAAGTTGTAACAGCAGTTTCCATTTCCTGCCAATCCAGTCCGGTTGAACCGATGTGCTGATAATTATTTTCCGGTTAAAGAGATGTCACTTCCGTGGAGTGTAGTCCGGTTAAACCGATGTCCGGTTAAAAGGTGTCCGGTTAAGAGAGAGGCTACTGTAAATTCAAAAAATAAAGATGTTTTGAATCTTCCAAAAATGTTGAGCAGATTTTGGATTTTATCAGCGTTTTCGAGGATACAGATGTTTAAAATTAATAAAGAAGTACAGTTAGGGCAGATCAACTTTGTCTTTGATAGGATTCGAAATTTCATTAGAGATAGGCCTACGCCCGAAAATAAGGGTTTCAGCGGTTTTCCAGCCTTCTTCTGTGTTTCCTTAGCTGCTGCTTGATGATACGCCTATTTCCTAAGCATTTGGAATGAGCTTCTCCTAGTTTTTCAGTAACTACTTAACTTGAAAAAGTTTAAAATCGATACACGGGTTCAGCTTAAGTGCTGTATTGAAGGGTTTTTTCCCCAGTATTTCATTGCATTTTTCTAGATTTTCAAATACATTGGAACTCAAAGAAGTTGGATTGAATTAATGTTTTGAAACTAATTCTCTACTTATCATTTATTTCTATGTCAAATTTCAAAGTACTAGACTGAAATACGAAAATCCTTTTAAAGTATCATATAATGTATATGTTACATTTTTGTATAACGTACTATGTCTCTACATGGGAATTGATATTTTTAATAATCTTCATTAGAATAGACAAAGATATTTGCAAATCTAAGCTACTAATTGCATTGAACTTGAATGTCTCTATATTCTATTAAATATTTGAAGGGAGAATGTGGAATATAAATGGAGGCGAGTGAAGCGAGCCGACTCTTTTTGTGTGTAATACCTCTTTCTTTAAACAAGCAATATTTATTTTTTCAATACTTCCAAATATATCATGATGCCATAATGTGAGCATAGTGTAATAAATTGTATTTGTAGGAAAATTAATGGATTCTCAAAACATATTGGATTGCAATTGCCAATAGGGCAGGTCCCAAATTGATACGCGACGTGGCGGGACACAAGTCTGCTAGATGAGATAATATTATTTTTATGATCATAATATTGTAATTTTCACAATGAGACAGAGATTGATTATAAATAATATATGAGACAAAGGTTCATTATAAAAAATGAACATTACTTTATAATTTTATGATGTTAACTCATATAGCAGACTGGGGTTACATCATGTCACGTCGCGTGTTGTCGCAATATGTGACCAGCCTAGAAGTTAGGTTTCAAATCTTGGGTTTTTATAAAGTTTATAAATTGATAAGTGTATAACTTTAACCAGGTTTCAGGAATCTACAACCCCTCTTTCTATACGTGCGTACAGACTTCCGCGCCACAAACACGTGTATTTCGCTTTTCATCAGCTCTATATCTTTTGCATTTGTACAGAAACAGTAAAATACAGATATAATAGGCATAATATTAGCTGATGAAAGGAGAAATACGCGTGTTCGTGGCGCATAAGCCTGTATGCACCTTCACAATGAACAGTTCTCACTCTTGAATGTTCCCCTGTCAAGAATAACTTATGCTGCATACCTGAGATAAACTGATATATGTATGATGTAGCTCACCTTAATATAATATAGCCATGAATTATAAAATTTGATTCACAAATAAGGTCCATATTGTTCTTATGTGACTGTGTTTTTGATATAAATTGTATTTGGTGAATACCAACCTATGTAGGTAATCATTAGACTAATTACTGAATATTTAATATTTCACTTCTGGCCCCTCCCACAACAATACATAAATTCTGGCTATGTCTTTAACCCTCAACTGACAATAAGAGTAAAGAAAAAGAAGAAATAGAATTGAATCGTTTTCAACTGTTGCAATTATTTCACAGAAACTTGAATTTATATTGTTTTTTTTTCCAATAAAAAATTTTTATTTTTCTGTTACAAAGACTGAAAGCTCAGAAGCTTAGGCGTGGATATATTGTACAGGACGACTGTTCTGGAGACTTTTTTAATATCAGATTTTTCTGGCGATTTGAGCCCTGAATAATTTGTACTGCATATTAAAATATTATAATTGATATTATTGATTCACAGCCAAGGATAGATATTCAGTTGTAATAAACCAGTGTGTACGGTTAGTGTATTTGTGTACGAATTAAAATGGCTGGTGCATTGAAAAAGGAGCTCAAGTGGATTATTCATGATATTAGATAATGGTGATGAGTACAGTAGTAGACGTTTTATTTGTTCCTATTACCATTATTCATAATGGTGGTTATTCATAATAATAGTTTGATTATCTGTTTCCCAAAACTGTCTAGTCCTCATTCAACCTATACACAGTACTACTAAATTTCAAAATTTTCTGCTTATTGATTTTCGAAGAAAGCTTAGAAAAGGTAGAAATAGTGACAAACACTGAACACTAATGAATGATCAGTTTTCAGGAATAACCATTTTCAACTACAATATGGGAGAAAATATTTTGATGGGAATTCCCTTACATAATCCAGATGCATTGGAATTCTGATGATAGTTTGTTCATAATATACTGAAAATATGTATTGATCTCTAATGAATTTTCTACAAGCTCAGTTTTTACCAAATAATTTTTTCAAATTGAAGATGTTGTAAAGTTATTACAGTCAGAATCCCGTGAAAATTGTGCTATACAAAATTCATAGTCTCAAGAACTAGTCTATACCAGTCTATAATAACATTTTTCCAAATTTTGGACGCATTTTTGAATGCGTTTTATTGATAAAATTATGCTTGTACAAAGTTAAAGCTTCACAACATATTCTGACAACGTGAAGTTTAAAGTTTTTTTTCAATTTTTCTAAAATATTTCGACACCTGTGCACTACAAGTTCACAGAGCGTTACAAAGCCTGTACCTTTGGCATTATTTTGTAGCATCAATATGAAGCATGATAATATCATTCTAGAATGATAAAAATGAATGTTTAAAAATGCATAATAGAACAATGATAAACAGAAAATAGACTATAAATAAATGAATGAATTTATTTCTAGTTAAAAAATATCATAACATCTAGTAGAAATTAATTCATTAAGAAAGATATAGTAATAGTAATTCTATAATATTATAAAGTATAGAATTGGCTTACACACATATGGGATGGGAAATTCGCGAATGAGGCATCGTTGCGTGAGAACTACTCAACTGATTCACTTGAAATTTTGTACGATGATTCTTGATTTACTGAGGAAGATTATATTTTATGCCTACCTAGATCATGTTTGTTAATTAATGAGTGATAAAAACAAATTTATTTATTCTGTGATACAAAGTATATGTGGGATGAAAGAGACAATATAATCGTTTTTTTATCGATTGTTAATTCTAGGCTGGTCACATAATGCAACGACACGTGACATGACATGATGTAACCCCAGTCTGCTATATGAGTTAACATCATAAAATTATAAAGTAATGTTCATTTTTTTATAATGAAGCTTTGTCTCATATTTGATTTATAATGAACCTCTGTCTCATTGTGAAAATTACAATATTATGATCATAAAAATAATATTATCTCATCTAGCAGACTCGTGTCCCGCTGCATCGCTTATCAATTTGGGACTAGCCCTATTGGCAATTGCAATCCAATATGTTTTGAGAATCCATTAATTTTTCTACAAATACAATTTATTACACTATGCTCACATTATGGCATCATGATATATTTGGAAGTATTGAAAAAATAAATATTGCTTGTTTAAAGAAAGAGGTATTACACACAAAAAGAGTCGGCTCACTTCACTCGCCTCCATTTATATACCACATTCTCCCTTCAAATATTTAATAGATTATAGAGACTTTCAAGTTCAACGCAATTAGTAGGTACCTTAGATTCGCAAATATCTTTGTCTATTCTAATGAAGATTATTAAAAATATTAATTCCCATGTAGAATTTGTATTCTACATGGGAATTTTTAATTCCCATACAATTTGAATTCGCGAATTTCCCATCCCATATGTGTGTAAGCCAATTCTATACTTTATAATATTATAGAATTACTATTACTATATCTTTCTTAATGAATTAATTTCTACTAGATGTTTTGATATTTTTCAACTAGAAATAAATTCATTCATTTATTTATTGTCTATTTTCTGTTTATCATTGTTCTATATGCATTCTTAAACATTCATTTTTATCATTCTAGAATGATATTATCATGCTTTATATTGATGTTACAAAATAATGCCAAAGGTACAGGGATTTTTATCATTCTAGAATGATATTATCATGCTTCATATTGATGCTACAAAATAACACCAAAGGTACAGGCTTCATAACGCTCTGTGAACTTGTAGTGCACAGGTGTCGAAATATTTTAGAAAAATTGAAAAGAAACTTTAAACTTCACGTTGTCAGAATATGTTGTGAAGCTTTAACTTTGTACAAGCATAGTTTTAACAATAGAACGCATTCAAAAATGCATCCAAAATTTGGGAAAATGTTATTATAGACTATGAATTTTGTATAGCACAGTTTTCACGGGATTCTGACTGTAATAACTTTACAAAATCTTCAATTTGAAAAAATTATTTGGTAAAAACTGAGCTTGTAGAAAATTCATTAGAGATCAATACATATTTTCAGTATATTATGAACAAACTATCACCAGAATTCCAATGCATCTGGATTATTTAAGGGAATTCCCATCAAAATATTTTCTCCCATATTGTAGTTGAAAATGGTTATTCCTGAAAACTGATCATTCATTAGTATCCAGTGTTTGTCACTATTTCTACCTTTTCTAAGCTTTCTTCGAAAATCAATAAGCAGAAAATTTTGAAATTTAGTAGTACTGTGTATAGGTTGACTGAGGACTAGACAGTTTTGGGAAACAGATAATCAAACTATTATTATGAATAACCACCATTATGAATAATGGTAATAAGAACAAATAAAACGTCCTCTACTGTACTCATCACCATTATCTAATATCATGAATAATCCACATTGAGCTCCTTTTTCAATGCACCAGCCATTTTAATTCGTACCCAAAACCACTAACCGTACACACTGGTTTATTACGACTGAATATCTATCCTTGGCTGTGAATCAATAATATCAATTATAATATTTTAGTATGCAGTACAAATTATTCAGGGCTCAAATCGCCAGAAAAATCTGATATTAAGAAAAGTCTCCAGAACAGTCGTCCTGTACGATATTATCCATGCCTAAGCTTCTAAGCTTCCAGTCTTTGTGACATAAAAATAAAAATTTTTTATTGGAAAAAATAAAACAATATAAATTCAAGTTTCTGTGAAATAATTGCAACAGTTGAAAACGATTCAATTCTATTTCTTCTTTTTCTTTACTCTTATTGTCAGTTGAGGGTTGAAGACATAGCCAGGATTTATGTATTGCTGTGGGAGGGGCCACAAGTGAAATATTAAATATTCAATAATTAGGCTAATGATTACCTACATAGGTTGGTATTCACCAAATACAATTGATATCAAAAACACAGTCATGTAAGAACAATATGGACCTTATTTGTGAATCAGATTTTATAATTCATGGCTATATTATATTAAGGTGAGCTACATCATACATATATCAGTTTATCCCAGGTATGCAGCATAAGTTATTCTTGACAGGGGAACATTCAAGAGTGAGAACTGTTCATTGTGAAGGTGCATACAGGCTTATGCGCCACGAACACGCGTATTTCTCTTTTCATCAGCTAATATTATGCCTATTATATCTGTATTTTACTGTTTCTGTACAAATGCAAAAGATATAGAGCTGATGAAAAGCGAAATATGTGTGTTTGTGGCGCGTAAGTCTGTACGCACCTATAGAAAGAGGGGTTGTAGATTTCTGAAACCTGGTTAAAGTTATACACTTATCAATTTATAAACTTTATAAAAACCCAAGATTTTAAACCTAACTTCTAGGCTGGTCACATATTGCGACAACACGCGACGTGACATGATGTAACCCCAGTCTGCTATATGAGTTAACATCATAAAATTATAAAGTAATGTTCATTTTTTTATAATGAACCTTTGTCTCATATATTATTTATAATCAATCTCTGTCTCATTGTGAAAATTACAATATTATGATCATAAAAATAATATTATCTCATCTAGCAGACTCGTGTCCCGCCGCGTCGCGTACCAATTTGGGACTAGCCCTATTGGCAATTGCAATCCAATATGTTTTGAAAATCCATTAATTTTTCTACAAATACAATTTATTACACTATGCTCACATTATGGCATCATGATATATTTGGAAGTATTGAAAAAATAAATATTGCTTGTTTAAAGAAAGAGGTATTACACACAAAAAGAGTCGGCTTGCTTCACTCGCCTCCATTTATATTCCACATTCTCCCTTCAAATATTTAATAGATTATAGAGACTTTCAAGTTCAACGCAATTAGTAGCTTAGATTTGCAAATATCTTTGTCTATTCTAATGAAGATTATTAAAAATATTAATTCCCATGTAGAGACATAGTACGTTATACAAAAATGTAACATATACATTATATGATACTTTAAAAGGATTTTTGTATTTCAGTCTAGTACTTTGAAATTTGACATAGAAATAAATGATAAGTAGAGAAGTAGTTTCAAAACATTAATTCCATCCAACTTCTTTGAGTTCCAATGCACTTGAAAATCTAAAAAAATGCAATGAAATACTGGGGAAAAACCCTTCAATACAGCACTTAAGCTGAACCCGTGTATCGATTTTAAACTTTTTCAAGTTCAGAAGTTACTGAAAAACTAGAAGAAGCTCATTCCAAATGCTTAGGAAATAGGCGTATCATCAAGCAGTAGCTAAGGAAACACAGAAGAAGGCTGGAAAACCGCTGAAACCCTTATTTTCGGGCGTAGGCCTATCTCTAATGAAATTTCGAATCCTTTCAGAGACAAAGTTGATCTGCCCTAACTGATCTTCTATATTAATTTTAAACATCTGTATCCTCGAAAACGCTGATAAAACGCAAAATCTGCTCAACATTTTTGAAAGATTCAAAACATCTTTATTTTTTGAAATTTAATGAAAATATGAATTTCGGGAGTTGGGTCCAGACCAAGACCCCCTCGCAACGTCCTTGCGAAGGGGGAGAATGGAGTGTGACAAAGTTGTAGAAGAATTCGAGGATGCTTATCACACTTTAATGACTATCTTTATTTTAACGATATTTATAATAAATTGATTAATCTCAACTCGGTTTTCATTATCTCGGATAAGGTTACGCAAAACTTATATTCATTCAACTTTTTAAAGACTCTCGATTCTCTGATCACTTATTATTTTCTAGAGAGTCCTAATGCAAAACAACAATAATTGTTTCTGAATAATCAGACAATCGATATTGATCTCGGAAAACACCTGTTACTATATCGGCGTATCTTTGGCGAACAAAATTCTTCTACCTCAGCTAAACCTGTGTACTGAATTTTTTTTTATATATTTCCATCAATTATTGAAAAAGATGAGGAAACGCAGAAAAGCTGAGAAAACTCTAATTTTAGGCGTATTTTGGCGTTATTACTTAATGCCAACCTGACAAAATTTTCAATTCAGTTACCAGAATAACTGTGTTTGAAGAGGTACTCTCTCTAGATTATAGTTCTATATTAACATATGGTATGGACATTTCAATTATAATTTTATATATTGGAATAACAAGAATATACATGCTAAAAGGCGAACTTTGAACCCTTAAAAACCACCCTTAGAGTTGAAATATCGCCAAAAGATTTCTTAGTGCGCCTCTAAAGGGCCAACTGAATTCATCTACGTCACCACTATAATTTTTCAAGTTCAATGAACATGTTTCATTATGGCCTGATTGACGAGTTGAATTTTTATGATTATCAGAGTGCAGATCAATAGATGTTCAAAGCCAATATACAGAGTGTTTCCGAGCTTCCTACCAATATTCTATGGAATTGTTCCTAGTTAGAAAACATATTTTTCTATTTAATTTTCAAACTGTCCGAAAGTCCTCAGTTACTCTAACACCTGCCATTTTGTTATTTTAACTTACAATTTGTTTTCTAATAGCAATAGGAAATTTGCACAATGATTTGTGACTAGATAGAGCTACAAAAGAATAAATTATGACAATTTTTCGAATTCATAAAACACAATGGCGGCCGTTTAAATTTTATTTATTCTGACCGACCTACAGCTGAATAACGTGTGCAGGAGGTTGATAGACTAGTTAGAGAATAAAAAAATTCCCAGATCTACAAGTTTATTGCAGCTAAGGTTTATTGCATTTCGACAACACAATCACAATATTGTTTGGAATAATTCATCTTTGCCAAACATTGCCTATTATTTTCTTTAAATACACCGCCTAATATTCAAATTTATTCCAAGTTTCAATCGATACCTATCGTACAGTATATGAAAATGATAAATGATACCGGTATGCACAATAAAGTATACTGAACTTGAATTTAAACATTGAATACTACAAACTGTTACTACATTCTATAATAAACATTCTCCAACAGCCTTATGACAGTTCCTCATATAATATTTTATTCTAATTCAAATTACTAGAATATTATTGAATTATACGGAATACGAATTGATTTGTACAAGAAGTATTCATCCAGTTAGGTGTATACTCAATGACAAAAATATACAAGAGTATACAAAATGAATGATAATTACTCAAGAACTGTATCATATAAGATTATATCATATAAAGATATAATAATCTTTCATGTATCATATCAGATACCTGATTGTGTTAATAGGTATGCAGAAACTCGTCAAAATATGAAATATGATCACAAGCTCAGAAAAGCTGAAATATAATTTGATAATCTTTTTTTTTAACATAAATGAAATGAGAACTCGAAAATTAGTTAAATGTCCAGGTCGGAAAGTTGGTTATTATTCAATTTTGATTATAAACTAACAACAAATTTGAGAAATTCTTATGACTTTGTTAGTTTTGAAACTTCATGGGTGTGTTAATAGTATTGTGGAATTTAGTCTTAGAAAAGAGTGGACTGTATAAATAGGAGAGAATAGATCAAATTCTGAAATAAGAGAAACAAATGTGTCTTGATTGATTTGACACGTGACTGAAACTCCACATGAGTGCAAGAACCGTTGTGCATTCAAAAAACCTGTGCACTGGAATGAATGCAAAACAGTTTTAGGCAACTCAGTATTAAAACTAATCATTAACATGTAGGCTAAGGTGAAATGCCAAATGAAAAAGTAAGTTAGTAAAATACAAAACTTTAATCAGCAATAAAGAATGTCAAAACACATGAACAGGAGATAAGATTGAATACTTGAAGTAAATTTGAAAACGGTATTAATGCTTCTAGAAAGAACAGAGTTAATAAAAACAGTTATCTGAATGCAAGAATTAATAACAATTTGAAATAGTAATAATTTGAATAATTTGGATTTTAATTATAATTGAGTGACGGTAAAAGGTTATGAATATAACAGCAATGCACATAGAAAATAATCTATCTGGTATCAAAAATGGAATAATGTAATGGCTATTAAACAAACGTTTACAGAATACCAGAGTCTATAATAAGTAGTCTTTATTTTAAACCTACAATTGTCATTTCAAATAACAAACAACACCTAGGAAATTTGAGATGTAAATATGTTAAATTGCAAAGCTTCAACATTTGAAACGGTTTGAAACTAACAAAGAAAACAGGTAGGTTGAAATTAACCATAAGGTTATATGAATAACAGTAGTCTATACTGGAATAGCATAATTGCAAAATGCAGAAACTAAGCTTTAGCAATAATCAAAGAATAATAAAAAGGAATCAAAAGGATTGATAATTGCAATGTTCACAGAACATTCATGAATTGATTACAAAAACTGACAAACAATTCTCAAGAGCAATAACTCAAAAAATAAAGTAAAGTTGCTTATGAGCAACCATGAATTCCTAACCTGAAAGATAAAAACAATAGATTAGGGCAGTATAGAAATACAAAGTAGATGATACAAAAATACTTAGCTGCGGAACATAAATGCAAGAACCAAGGTTCCGGTTTGGTCTAGGGCCTTCAAGGACAGCGTGAGCTTCCAATAGCTCGAATAGGCCAAAGTCAAGGTCCCGGTTCGGTCTTGGGCCTTCGAAGACAGTGTGAGCTTCCAATAGCTCGAATGGACACATCAGAAGAGAAACAAGATTCCAACTTGTTTGAAATGCGGATGAAACAGCAGCCAGTTGTAGAGGAAGAGTTTTCAATTAATGTTTCTAAGAATATACTTCCTGAGTCTTGGAAATATTCAGTTGCAAAGTTTGTAAAATGCGATTTACAATTGAGAGTCACTTTAAACAGTGATATGGGCAATATATCACAATAAATATCAATAGAATGAATGATGGGTAAACTTTCAGTCCCACAATGCAAATAAAGAAATACTAAACAAGGTTAGCACTCGATGTGAAAACAAGAGTCTGCAATATGTAAAACAAATTTAAACTTGTGGATAGATGCGGTGACACACGCAAGCAGCCATTTCGAGAATGCCGTAATGGAAATAAAATATGTAAAATTGGAACAAGTGTTCAAGTTTGAAAAACTGAAAATAGCTCCACAGAACCAGTCGAGGATGTCCAACAATTGAAATAAACAAACAGGGCGAGGTGAAAACTATTTTCATGAAAGATGAGAGTTCAAGTTGTAACTTTCATATACTAAGTCAGATGCACACACACACACAGAGTTTCCAAACACATTGACGAATTAGAAATGAGATAACACATGAACTAAATGTCCGAATTCCAAAGTTGATGGCTCCAAAGAACCGAAAAAATGTCTCCAACAAATAAAACAAATAAAACAGGGCGAGGTGAAACTATTTTCACGAATAAAGAAGAAATAAATGGAGACACACACAAAGTTGCTGGTAGTCAGGCAAACGATGATCATTGAAGACCTTGATCAAGAAATCACCAATAAAATTGATCTTTAAAAAGATGCAAAAAATATCTGGAAGCCGAACAACAAATTGACAAATACAATAATAAATGACAAAGGCTTCAGAACATATCCAAAAACTAGAACAAAGATAAATAAAATGTGCAACAAGAATGTACAGTATCAAGTCGGCAGTGGACCACTAGCGCTCCAGCTGCAAAGATACAAACTAATAACTACTGCACAGAGAAACATGACAATACAAAATCAAAAAATCAATAAAAGAGATTGTTTGAAGATGGAGAATAGTTTTAACATAAAGTGGGCCCCATTGGGAAATTCAAAGAATTGCCCAAGAAAGAAAAAAGAATATGTTAAAACTTATTCACCATCTTCTTGATCTTCAACGATAGGTAAAGGTGCAATACTGGAAATTGCACGCTTAAAAATTCCAGACTCAGTAAGCACCATCACAACTCGTACCTTCCCATCCACACCAGGAAAAACCTCAGTGATGCGCCCCAATTTCCAAACAGCAGGTGGAGCACCAGGATCCTTCAACAATACCAAAATTCCAACAGCAATGTTGTCACTTGAAGACGTCCACTTGTGTTTTTGCTGCAAAGTGACTAGATATTCTTGTGACCACCTCTTCCACAACTGCCTATTCAAATCTGTTATCATTTGCCAGTGTGCAAGGTGATTCACATGCTTTGTCGGTTGTGATTTCACGGGAAGTGCATTTATAGGCCTACCAATCAACAAATGTCCTGGTGACAAATACGCTAGGTCATGAGGGTCTTCAGATAATGGGGTAATGGGTCTAGAATTGAGGATAGCTCCAATTTGAGCACTTAGAGTATGTAATTCTTCAAAGTTGAGAACTTGCTCCAAAGTAACGATCTTGAAAATGCTTTTGAAACTTCCGATTGAGCGCTCCCAGAGACCATCAAAGTGAGGTGCGCAAGGTGGAATGAAGTTCCACTGAATTCTCCAAGAAGCTGCCGACTTCTGTAACAAATGTTGATTCCGTGAATCATCCAAAAAATTGTAGAGCTCCCTAAGTTCACCACTGGCTCCAGTAAAAGCAGTACCATTGTCAGAATAAATGGTGTTGGGCATGCCACGAATTGACGTGAACCTAGTTAATGCAGCGAGAAAGGCTTTAGTTGACAACTCAGTGACAACCTCCAAATGCACAGTCCGATTCGCCATACAGACAAATAATGCAATATAATGCTTTGCTGAAAGATCTAGACTTAGGACCGCCAAGCCTTAAGTTGAAAGGCCCCATATAATCAATGCCTACATTTAAGAAAGGTGCACTAATATTCACACGAACGGCTGGCAATTGCCCCATAAGCTGAACAGCTTTATTTTGTGAAAAAACGAAAACATTTTATACAAGTGCACAAGATGCCTTTGACTACACTCCTGGTAGATGGAATCCAGAAACACTGGCGAAGAGAAACCATGGTGGCCTGGCACAAACGTTGATGGGTGCTTAGGATTAAAGCCTTTGTGAATTTGTGCTTACCAGGTAATAAAATTTGATGCTGAACATCAAATGGTACATCAGCATGCATTAAACTGCCTCCTACTTTAAGCAGGCCATCTTGATGGATAAACGGTGAGAGAGAATGGATCTTACTCCACACATCCAGCTCCTCTTTTGCACGTAGACACTGCAACTCTGATCCGAAAAATTCTTCCTGAACACTTCTAAGTATATGGAATTCAGCGTCTTGAATTTCTGTAACTGACAATTTGCCTACATGACACTCCCTAGTACCCTTAACATTGTGAATGGAACGTAAACAAAAGGCAAGAACACGAATCATTTTGATAGAGCTAGAAATACGAGTGAACAAAATTGAAAATACAGAATTTTTGACATTACTAACTGATACAAGACAGGAAAAAGTATTGACCACTTTCAATTCAGATTGTTCTTCAAAACGTTTTTCCAAGAGACTAAAACGGTTTTTTGCCTGAAATTCAGATTGCCTCAAAGTGGAAAAATTATCCTTACATGGAAGCAATACCATGAATCGTCCATCTTCCATACGACAAGCATTTTCGGAATAATGCCTTTCAACTTTAGCTCCTTCAGTAGTAGTTCGAACTACTTCTGGCAATTCCTCAATTTTCCAAAATTTTTCAATTTGACTTGAGATCTCACACTTTGAGATGAAATTTGGGTATACATTGTTGGAACTAATAACTGGACGAAGTAACTTTAATGCTCCAAAAATAACCCAACCTAGCAGGGTGTTTTGGATAATGGGGTGACCAGGACCTACAAAAATTTGTCTGTTGGTCATAACCGCAGCAAAGACAGATGCGCTCAACAGAAGATCAACTCCCTTAGAGCGGAAGAAATTAGGATCAGCCAATCTGATTCCTCCTGGAATATTGAAATTAGAATAATCTAAATCAAAGGGTGGAATGTTCAATGTTATTTTATTCACTACAATAAACTCCTCAGTACTTGACCAATTTTTGTCTGTAGAACTGACAGTGACAGAATTTACAACTGAAGTCACACTAGGACTACCTGACACAGTATGAATTACTGTCTCCTTACTTTATGATGGAAGTGCTAAATGAGCAGACAAACTTTCAGAAATCAAACATGAGTCACTACCAGAATCCAATAGGGCATGACACACAACAGGTTGATTATTTACATCAAAGACAATGACTTCTGCTGTAGGCATAATTGCAATAGCAGATTTCAAGACAGTATTCTCAGGTATCTTACAACTAGAATTAACTAAAACATGATTATTAAAAACATCACCCACAGGTTTTGATAGTGACTGTGAATGCTGTACTCTGCCAGCAGGATTCACACCATTGCCAGATTGGGAGACCTCCACAGAGCGCTTCCCAGATGCTTGATGATTGAATTCCCCAATGGAATTCAACAATGCTGACGAATTGGCCATAGAAGCCTTTGAACTATGAGCAAGTTAAGATTTGGGCTGCATAGAACAGGATTGAATGCTATTTGATAGGACATTCTTACTATTTTCCTTGTTGAAGTGGAATGAAGAATGATGTAAAAGACTATGATGTCATTTACCACAAAGTCGACATGAGCCCGTGCAAAGATGATCCTTAACATATGGCTTCAAACAGTTGGAGCATAACGATTTCTTTTTAATTGCCTCACCACGAGCTGCAGGAGCGATTTGCAAAAAGGTAGAACAGCCAAACACATTATGGCCTGTATCCTTACAAAACAAACAAGTTGATACTCTCTGAAATTGATTATAAGGTTTGAATTTGTTATGATTAGAACTCTGTTGCAAGCTAGCAGATTTGACAGTTTGCAACAATTTAGCAGTGTTAGTGTGCTCAAGCATGTCCTGCTTATTTCCACTAGAACCTGATGAAATAGCCTGTGCTACTTTGTGTTGCCCTTCCATAAAAGTCCATAAGACTTCCATCGATGGTACAGGGGTGTTAGCAATAAAACGTTCCCAATCTCTCAGGATTCTAGCATCAAAATGTGAAGTGAAAAGATGCATATATAGCAGGTCTTTGATGTCTACTTTCAAATCAATGGATTCTAAGGCATGAATGTTCGTTTTTGCAAGATCAATAAAGTTCCGCCAAGAATGTGCAGAATTTGAATCAAGCGAAGGTGGCATTAATATGGCAGAGACATGAGTTTGTGCAATTAAACGTGGATTATCATACCTTTGCTTCAGTAAAGCCCATGCTATATCGAAACGTCCATGCGGTACATTTAGAATTCTATTGAGTGCCTCACCACTGAGGGCTTGTTTCAAATAATGAAATTTGATACTTGATGTCACAAATACATTGTCAGCAATAATACTAGAAAATGAAGACCTAAATTCTAGCCAATGCTCGAAATCCCCATTGAATGTAGGGAGAGGAATTTCAGGTAATTTGAAATTTTGCAAATGAGCCACCAGCTCTTGCCTCATTTGAGGTGATGATTGCAGCTGATAGCTTTCCCCTGAAGAGGGTGATACTTGAACTTGAGGTGTGCCCCTTGAAGAGGGCAATGCTTCTTGAGAGTTGTTTTGCCTTACACTTGATTGTTGATTTGAATTAGATGTATCAAATGCAATCTGATTTTCATTACAATTTTGTAACTCATCATTAGATTCAATTGTTTGATGTTGCATTTTTTCCTGATGCGACTCAAATGCTTCACAAACAGAAGTAAGTCTTGCAACTATGCTAGTGAATTTATTCATTATGTTATCATGAACATCCTGACCAATTGATTCAGGATCAAGTGAGAAATAAGCTTGATCATAGGCCTGCTCTAACACTGATAGCCTATTTCTTACAACTAAAAAATTGTGATAATGCTCATCAGTTTCAATTACAGCTTCAGAGTGCTTTTCATAAAGCCTTATAATTGCCCAACCAATATTAACCCATTTGTTAATATGAGGGCTCACTTCGTTATCTGATGGCATTTTGAATACCTGAAGATAGCAATGTGCTTGAATAGAGTTGTCAGATCTTAAAAACTAAATACATGCATATGCTGCTGGTGAACACTTGACACTAGAGATTGTCTCTAAGTAAAGGATGCCTTTAATTTGAGTATGGCACAGGTAGCGGTTGGCTTGAACTGGGTTCAGATGCAGTATTGCATGGATCTGCACAGTTTTGTGTCTGTTCACCTCACAAGCAGTACAAGTTGAATATGTCATGATAACGCGTCGCAGCGCGCCGAGAGAAATCAAGTTCCTTGAACCAGGAAAATAAATAATTATTTACAGCTAAGACAATGTTATACAGCATACAATGAGAAAAATCTAGAAAATACCTTATCATTTGGCATACATTTAAAATCAAGATTTTAATCAACTGAACAAGGATCAAATCATCTGGCCTGGGGGACCAAACAACATGTGGAATTTAGTCTTAGAAAAGAGTGGACTGTATAAATAGGAGAGAATAAATCAAATTCTGAAATAAGAGAAACAAATGTGTCTTGATTGATTTGACACGTGACTGAAACTCCACATGAGTGCAAGAACCGTTGTGCATTCAAAAAACCTGTGCACTGGAATGAATGCAAAACAGTTTTAGGCAACTCAGTATTTAAACTAATCATTAACATATAGGCTAAGGTGGAATGCCAAATGAAAAAGTAAGTTAGTAAAATACAAAACTTTAATCAGCAATAAAGAATGTCAAAACACATGAACAGGAGATAAGATTGAATACTTGAAGTAAATTTGAAAACGGTATTAATGCTTCTAGAAAGAACAGAGTTAATAAAAACAGTAATCTGAATGCAAGAATTAATAACAATTTGAAATAGTAATAATTTGAATAATTTGGATTTTAATTATTAATGAGTGACAGTGAGAGGTTATGAATATAACAGCAATGCACATAGAGAATAATCTATCTGGTATCAAAAATGGAATAATGTAATGGCTATTAAACAAACGTTTACAGAATACCAGAGTCTATAATAAGTAGTCTTTAGTTTAAACCTACAATTGTCATTTCAAATGTAAATATGTTAAATTGCAAAGCTTCAACATTTGAAACGGTTTGAAACTAACAAAGAAAACAGGTAGGTTGAAATTAACCATAAGGTTATATGAATAACAGTAGTCTATACTGAAATAGCCTAATTGCAAAATGCAGAAACTAAGCTTTAGCAATAATCAAAGAATAATAAAAAGGAATCAAAAGGATTGATAATTGCAATGTTCACAGAACATTCATGAATTGATTACAAAAACTGACAAACAATTCTCAAGAGCAATAACTCAAAAAATAAAGTGAAGTTGCTTATGAGCAACCATGAATTCCTAACCTGAAAGATAAAAACAATAAATTAGGGCAGTATAGAAATACAAAGTAGATGATACAAAAATACTTAGCTGCGGAACATAAATGCAAGAACCAAGGTCCCGGTTTGGTCTAGGGCCTTCAAAGACAGCGTGAGCTTCCAATAGCTCGAATAGGCCAAAGTCAAGGTCCCAGTTTGGTCTAGGGCCTTCGAAGACAGCGTGAGCTTTCAATAGCTCGATTGGACACATCAGAAGAGGAACAAGATTCCAACTTGTTTGAAATGCGGATGAAACAGCAGCCAGTTGTAGAGGAAGAGTTTTCAATTAATGTTTCTAAGAATATATTTCCTGAGTGTTGGAAATATTCAGTTGCAATGTTTGTAAAATGCGATTTACAATTGAGAGTCACTTTAAACAGTGATATGGGCAATATATCACAATAAATATCAATAGAATGAATGATGGGTAAACTTTCAGTCCCACAATGCAAATAAAGAAATACTAAACAAGGTTAGCACTCGATGTGAAAACAAGAGTCTGCAATATGTAAAACAAATTTAAACTTGTGGATAGATGCGGTGACACACGCAAGCAGCCATTTCGAGAATGCCGTAATGGAAATAAAATATGTAAAATTGGAACAAGTGTTCAAGTTTGAAAAACTGAAAATAGCTCCACAGAACCAGTCGAGGATGTCCAACAATTGAAATAAACAAACAGGGCGAGGTGAAAACTATTTTCATGAAAGATGAGAGTTCAAGTTGTAACTTTCATATACTAAGTCAGATGCACACACACACACACAGAGTTTCCGAACACATTGACAAATTAGAAATGAGATAACACATGAACTAAATGTCCGAATTCCAAAGTTGATGGCTCCAAAGAACCGAAAAAATGTCTCCAACAAATAAAACAAGTAAAACAGGGCGAGGTGGAACTATTTTCACGAATAAAGAAGGAATAAATGGAGACACACACGAAGTTGCTGGTAGTCAGGCAAACGATGATCAGTGAAGACAGGAAATGGATAGCAAGCAGGTGCTACCTTGATCAAGAAATCACAAATAAAATTGATCTTTAAAAAGATGCAAAAAATATCTGGAAGCCGAACAACAAATTGACAAATACAATAATAAATGACAAAGGCTTCAGAACATATCCAAAAACTAGAACAAAGATAAATAAAATGTGCAACGAGAATGTACAGTATCAAGTCGGCAGTGGACCACTAGCGCTCCAGCTGCAAAGATACAAACTAATAACTACCGCACAGAGAAACATGACAATACAAAATCAAAAAATCAATAAAAGAGATTGTTTGAAGATGGAGAATAGTTTTAACAAGTATGAAGGGAATCGTTCATGATTTTTTGTAGAATTTTCCTACATCCCATCCTCACTCCTATACCGAAAACATATTATGGTAGTTCTGATGGTATATGAGAGAGGATTCAAAATTCGCGCTTCTGAGTAGACCAATAGTGTTGTTCCATGGGTGATTTAATCCAATCCTGTTCCTTGCCGCAAAGCAAAGAGGAAGCTCAGAATAGCGTGACTTTTTAATTTTCTCGCATGTAGCTTCAGAACTACCATGTTTTTTTGGTTTGGGACGGAGAAGGGAATGTAGTGAAACTCTACAAAAAATCATGAACGTTTCCCTTCATACAATTAACACACCCATGGAGTTTCAAATCAATCTATTCAAAACTAACATAGTTATAAGAATTTCACCAATTTTATGTTAGATCATAATCAGAATTGAATAATATCCAACCTTCTGACCTGGACCTTAAAATGATTTTCAAGTTTTCATTTTATTTTCCTTAAAAAATGATTATTCAATGATATCTTAGCTTTTCAGTAAAAGCTATGAGAAGACTCTAATAAATTCAATTTCTGCCACACAAAACTCTAGGGACTTTTGGCAAGCTCTGAATAAATTTAAATTGAGGAATAATATTGTAAATAACGCCATAACTCCTCAAGACTGGGTAAACTATTTCCAACACTTCTTGAATCCCGAAATGTTAGCTTTACCTCATTTCTATGCTGAACCTTACATAGTTGACAACAGATTAGATAGAGATTTTAGTAGGGAAGAGCTGAGTAGAGTTTTAAAATTAGTAAAAAATAATGAAGCGCCTGGTGAAGATCAGATCCCATTCGAGTATTATAAAAATGCACCTGATAACTTTCTAAACAAATTGCTGAATGTCTACAATTCTATATTTACATCAGGTAGAGTCCCACATAGCTTTAAGTCGTCAATAATTTTTCCCCTTTTCAAGAAGGGTGAGTGCGATGTAGTAGCTAATTTCAGAGGCATTAGTTTTTTATCAACATTTTTCAAACTATTTGCAGGGTTAATTCTTAATAGACTCAACTGCTGGGTGGAGGAAGATAAAGTCTTGAAAGAGTTTCAGGCTGGCTTTCGTAAGGGGTACTCGACCATTGATAATATATTCACCCTAACATCCATCATTAGTCTGCGGCTGACTGAAAAAAGGGGTAAACTATATTGCTCTTTTGTGGATTACTCTGCCGCGTTTGACTCAATTGATAGGAATGCACTATTTTATAAGCTTAGTCTCTTAGGTCTCTCAACAAGGACATTGAATATTTTGAGGGCATTGAATGAAGGCACAACTTCTAGTGTATGGTGTACTGCCAATGGGGGTCTCTCCCAACGTTTTGAAATGAAGTCAGGCTTGAGGCAAGGTTGTTTGTTGAGCCGGTTGCTTTTTTCCCTATTTATGAATGACTTACATGATGAATTAGGGGGAGGATTAATAATAGGTGGTAAGAGGATTAGGGTTTAATTGTATGCCGATGACATAGCTTTGATTTTGGACTCGCCAGTGGGACTCCAGTACATGATAAACAATTTAAAGCTTTACTGTGAAAGGTGGAATTTAAGAGTTAATTTAGATAAGTCAAAAGTAATGGTTTTCAGGAACGGCGGAAAATGACTAGGAGCGAGGAATGGACATATAAAAATGAGCAGATAGAGTGTGTCAACAGGTATAAATATCTGGGGGTAGTTCTAACTCCAACCTTGAATTTTGAAGCTCAAGTGAGTGATAAATTAGACAAGGCAAAATTAGCATTGAATGTGGCATGGGAAGGTATTTTAAATAGTAGTAGGGTTGGCCTCCTACTGTAGAGATGCCTGGCGTTATAGGCGATTACTTACACAGGAGTTTAACTGGTAACTTAGTATAATAAATTGAAACTTATTTATTGAATCTGAGTTGGGTAGAAGTATCGTGTTATAATATAATACAATATAGGTTATTCGAATATTCTCAGGAGGACATCATAGGAAGACGAAATGGAAGGGAATATTAATTCTATGTTATGATTTCCCAACTGCTGACAGTTATTATCATAATATAAAACGTATAGCTTTCTTTTTATAAAATAATTGGATTTTGTTTAGAATGTAGGTTACTAATTAATGGAACTAATTAATAAAACTAATTTATGGAATATTCACTTTATTGAATTCAACATTATTGATTTATTTTGTTTCTAAGGTTGTTTTTTCTGTTTTTGTTTCACTATTTAAAAGAACATTCTGCATAGCTTTGATTTATGTAATAATAGTATTATTGGGTTTTACCGACTCTCCGGCTGACGATTGTTTAATCAAGCCATATAAATGTGTGTTTTCTCATTCATTGTATGTTGCAAATTTGAAGTTTAAAGCATTATTTCTATTCTATTCTATTCTATTCTATTCTATTCTATTCTAACTTGTGTGCTGAAAGAAAAAGAGCTGGGAGGAATGAATGAGTGAGAACAATAATAATAAAAATTAATTTTATGAAACGGTGGCTGTTGAGAGGGGAGGGTGCAGATACATCACAAGATGTTTGTACTCATTTCAACTGGTTTTATTTCAGTAAAAATTAGCTGGAAGTTTCAAGTGAG
This sequence comes from Nilaparvata lugens, assembly GCF_014356525.2. Classification (NCBI taxonomy): domain Eukaryota; kingdom Metazoa; phylum Arthropoda; class Insecta; order Hemiptera; family Delphacidae; genus Nilaparvata; species Nilaparvata lugens. The sequence continues at coordinate 41,296,495 of NC_052518.1, read as the reverse complement.
AATGCTCTAGTGAGGTCCACGTTATAATGGCAGTGTAGGAAGATAGGAGAAAAGGGTTGCCAGATCTCAGCCTTGCCACCCAAACAGCTGATACAGGTTCATCTGATGAATTTAACTGTTCATTATTGTTGAGAATAGTTAATCATATTTTATTTGTAAAGAGAAAATATTTATTAAGGATGTTATGATTTTCATGATTGAGATATTTTGTAAATTAGTTGCATTTCTACCCTGTTGATAAATGATGTGGCAACATCGCAATGTGTGAAAGAGATAGTGCCATCTGTTTTGTTGAATGATAGACAAGGATAGCAACACCATTGCAAATCACACACTGCCATTAAAACGTGGACCTCACTATAGTGTGTGAATGCTGATTGCATTTGTGAGAGTCTAGGACGAGGGAGAAGGATGAGAAGGGAGTTGACTGTGTGTGTGACGTATGAAACTGTGATGTCAGTGATGTTCCATCTCTGCATAGGCTATCTCTCTCTTTACTTACTGCACTGTGCTCTCTCATGCTTTCGCCTATGGTACATCTGTACATAGCGCAAACTGGTTTTCTTTCAGTAAAAATCAGCTGGAAGTTTCAAGTGGGAATGCAAGTGCGTGAATGCTGATTGCATTTGTGAGAATGTGCGCGCAACAGTCTAGAATGAGAGAGATTGATGAGAAGGGAGTCGACTGTGTGTGTGACATATGACACTGTGACGTCAAGTGATGGTCCATCTCCGCATAGACTATCTCTCTCTTCACTAGCTGCACTGTGCTCTCTCATGCTTTCGCCTATGGTACATCTGTACATAGTGGGCGATCTGCTCATACTACACTGGTTCAGCAATTTGTTTAGAAAGTTATCAGGTGCATTTTTATACATTTTTGTACATTTTTATAATACTTGAATGGGATCTGATCTTCACCAGGCGCTTTATCACTTTTTAATAATTTTAAAACTCTACTCAGCTCTTCCCTTGGTCTGGCCAGAGCATACAAATTGTAGCGCCAGAATGTCAGACTGCAGTTCTGCCAATAGTAGGCTTGTGAATGCGCCAGCGCAGACCGTCCTTCTGCTTTGGCCTTGTTGTCCTAGTTTTTAGTCTGTTTTGTTTTGTCAGCCTGTCTTGTTGCAAGACCAAAATTGTGTGTTTGTCATATAATTTCGATCGGAAATTTCTTGTAAATAATTGTTTGAGTGTCATGTGTGTGAATTATGAATATAACAGCATAAATAGTATTGAAATGAATTAATTTGAATCAGATTTGAATTTATAGAGAATCCAGTTTGAGCTTTGTTCGAAACACAGTGTATGACTATTCCCCTGTCTATTCCCCAATTTTGTCCCACCCTGAACCTGACCAGAACACCTAATAAAGGCTTCAAAGGGCAAGTAGTCAAGATTGGAATAAATTTGGTGAGTTTTTGCTCTTTTTTATTGATCATTAATGCAGAGTTCAACTGTACAATTAACCTGGCTCAAATTGAAGATTAAATTTTGCCCCTTGTTTGTATTTGATTATTTAAATAGTAAATTACAGTCCTCTGGTAGCTCTAGCCTGAGCTTTGTTCAGAACATTTTATGATCCTTCCTGGCCGGGATGAATTTAAATTTGTAATTTGTTGATTAATTCACACACATTGGATTTAAGCAGTTTCGTATTTGTCCAATGTTGGCATGTTGAGACTGGTCTGATCTATGCTCAACTTAAGTTTGTTGTAGCCTTGTTCTAAGAGCAAGGTTTCTCGTCAATTTGTATTTGTCTGAAATTAGATTTATTTCAGTTAAAATTGTAGTTTCCTGAAACTAGGCTCATTGTGCTCTTTTTCAGGAATTTGTTTGTTTGTTGGAATTTGTATTGTCCATTTTTTTATACATGTTAGTGAAGGTCAATCACCAGCATGATTTTGTTTGTTCAATTCAACAAGTTATTGTTTGTTTGTGAGTTGTTGGAAGAACATTATCTAATCATATAGTTTTGTTCTCAGCAATAACTTATCTTGTGAATTGATAATCAAAGTTTAACTTTGATAACTTACTAGTCGTGATTCTTTCTTTCATCTAGTTTTTGAACTCATTCTTGTTTTATTGTCTGTTGTTTTGTATTGTCAGGGCTGAATTGTTTTGTGTATGAGAGGCGACTGTTGCTACTGCTCAATCTTCGGCAGCTACAGCAGCTAGTTCACAGCCGGTCATGTCCGAGTCGGTACTGCCTAAAATCGACCTTCCGAAATTTGATGGGAACCAGACTCAATGGTCGGTGTTTCATGAACTATTTAAGGCATTGGTACATGACAACAAGAATTTTAATGATCAGCAGAAGGTCCAATATCTTGTAAGTAGACTTACTGGACAAGCAGCAAATATTTGTCGTCATTTGCCACCATTGGCTAACAATTATCAAATAATTTGGCAGGCATTATTGACCCGCTATAATGATCCACGGGCGCAAGTCGATGCCTATTTCAAACAAATTTTTGAATTTCGTCCAATAAAATCAGAATCAAAGGCAGGTTGTATTGCGATTTTGGATGGGTTTTGCAGTTCAATCAATGCATTGAAGAGATCGCAACTCATTGATTTGTCAGACTCGATATTCCTCTATCATGGCTTGAGATTGCTGGATCCAAGTTCTCGTAGAAATTTTGAATCAGCTGTCCGTGACAAGGCTATGCCAACTTATACTGATTATGTCAAGTTCATTGAAAAGCAAATTAAGACTCTTCCTTTTGATGAGAAACAGACTGAATCATTTAATATGAAGCACAAAAAGGATAATAAATCAAAGGTGTTTGTGATTCAATCTAATGATTCATCTAACTATGCATCTAGTAAAAATCCTAATAGTCTGAAGTGCTCAAAACCGGGTCATCGGTTAGTAGATTGTGCAAGTTTCTTGAAAATGACTCCTTGGGATCGTTATTGTTTGATTAAAGGAAAGTTTTGTTGTTTTCGTTGTCTTGATGTGGATCATTTGAGTAGAAATTGTCGTAGTAAAACTCAGTGTGCTCAATGTCGAGAATCTCATCATTCTTTATTGCACTTTTCCAGATCAAGTTCCAATGAAGGTGTTGTGTCCTTGTCGAACTCCAAGGCAGGTGGCACATCACCTATTAGCTATTGTTCTACATCCAACGATGTAGAAAATTCGACCGTTGTGTTGTCGACCGTCACTGCACATGTTCGAGATTGTAATGATCAGCTTTGTGATGTTCGTTTCTTGGTTAACACCGGGAGTCAGTGTCATTTTTTTACAGCCAAATTGTGTCGGCGTTTGAGAACACCATTCCAGCCCATGAAAACCGTTGTTCGTGGACTCGGTGGTGGTACTAGTGAAGTTTGAGGTCGTACTTGTGTGTCGATTCAGTTGAAGTTGGATCCTACCATCAAGTTTTCGATGGATGCCACAGTGTCATACTTTGATAAAGTCATCAACAAGTTGCCTTCTTGTGAAATCGACAGATCCAAACTTCATCATCTTGAAAATCTCACACTGGCTGACGACAAATTCTACCTTCCTAGTAGAATAGATGGCATCATTGGTGCGGAGTTAGTTCCTCACTTGCTACATGGGACTCCTAGTACAGGTGAATCGCACGAATTGATGACTGTTAATAGTGTCTTTGGTCACATTCTGATGGGGAGAGCGCCAATTCTCACTTCTACAACAAATGTGTCGAATTGTTTTACAGCCATCTGTAGTCCATTCGTTAGTAGTCCATCGTTGGATAGTTTTGTGGAACGTTTTTGGGAGTTGGAATCATGCCCTGCACCAAGCTGTCAACTGAAACCGGAAGAGTTGGAGTGTGAGGTAAATTTTTGGAAGTCTGTACATCGTGTGAATTCTGGTCGTTTTGTTGTTGCTGTTAAAACTCAATTTGCATCATCCTTGATCTTTGAACTTAGCGCGTTGCCAGTATAGCCAACGTTTAGCAGATTTGATCTGCATTGTTTTCAATATTTGTATCTTTGTAATAATTTCAATTTGTTGTCTAGTATTATTTGATTAATTTCAAATTTGTCCTTTTTCACTTGCTTTTGAATAATATTTGTGTTTTGTATCTTTATTCTTGCATTTCTCACTTACGGAAATCGTTGTAGGTAGGTTTTGCTCCACTCGGCTTGTGTGGCACTGGTGTGCTGCTTCTTTGTTTCAACTCGATTCCGGAATGTGGGAATTGGCCAGCTCTTGTTTTCAATTTTCGAATTTGAATTTATTCCAGCTGAATATTCAGTACTGTCATGTTTCATTGGCATATTTGCGATAAATATTGGCCCAATTCAATCAAACAACTTGTATGTCTTCACGGATTGTGTTTGAATCTCAAACTTCTGTTTGGATTTTGGGAAACTTAATCTCTCTCTACATCTCTCGAATCAATCTGCTACCGAATCTGTTCTACAATTCTACCTACGATCGAATCTACCGATAAAGGTCTGCAGTCTCTATTGACAGTCGAAATTGCATCCACTTTGGGGTTCCATATACCCTCCCACTCACTTGGTCGACTGTGCAATTTAGCATTCCACTTTGGGGTTACATATACCCTCCCACTCTCTGGCCGGTATGGTGATGATGATTTCCATTGCTGGAGCATTTCTTAAAAAGGCCTACAATCTTCGACAGCTTTCGACATCCTCAAGATACTCAGGTTGAGTAATTGTATATTCATCATAAATTTGTAATATCATCCATTCTTATTCATTCATCTGTCTATTTTCATTCATTCATTATCATTCATACTGCTATTGTTCATTTACTTATATAGATTTATCTTACTTATGAGCTGTGCCTACAAAGGCAATCAAAGAGTTTGTCATTTCAGGACATTGAATAATATTCAAAATTTTGAATACAAAATCATTTATTTTTTGAATTTGTTTCTTTACAATTTGAAAGTCTTCACAATTGGCATCACATTCAACTTATGTATTTTGAAACTTACATCACAATTAATTCAACAATAGAAATAACAATTATTCACTACTTGATTTTGCAATTATTCACATTACCTATTGTTTTGGTAGGACGAGTTGTATTCAGGACTCAGCCTACCTGGTCCTCTATTAATTTTGCTACCAGAAAAGTTATTTTGATAGATATTAGGCGCATATTTATCAGTTGCCTTGTCATTTGCGGAGCCACCCAGCAGCTTGGGAGATTCGTATGCTATCACCAAATGCAGACTGCTGACTTTGGAGAGATGACTAGAGCTTGACAGCAATACTCGTATTTCATAACATGAAATATTGATCGATTACCTAGGTCAGGGTCACATGTCATTTGTAGCAGATCAGACAGACCGAGGTGGTTACTACATACCACATCACGCCATCGTGAAAGCAAGCAGCACTACCATGCCCATCCGAATTGTATTTGATGCTGGTTCCAGAACATCATCTGGTTTGTCATTGAACCAGGTTCTTCATGATGGTCTCAAATTGCAGACTGACATTTTTGTTTTGTTAGTTAATATTCATTTGTTCCCAATCGCACTAACTGCCGACATTAAACAAATGTATCGACAGATATTAGTGGAGGATTCCTGCCGTCATTATCAGCGTGTATTGTGGAGATTTTCGCCGGAGGATCCAATCGAAATTTATCAGCTAAATTGTGTTGTTTTTGGTGTTTCAAGCTCTCCATATTTGGCGCTTTGCACCATCCACCAGCTTGTAGAGGAGGATGGAAATCGTTTTCCAGCAGCCAAGGCAAGAAACCAAGAGACATTTTCATGGATGACTTAGTCACATCTGTTGCCACAGAGTCAGAGGCCGTGGAGCTGTATCATCAGGCCAAGCAGCTGTTCGAGGGGGGAGGTTTCTCGCTCACAAAGTGGACTTCAAATTCACCATCAAAGTTGGAGAAATTCTTGGAGGAAGAGAAATGGTTTTCGTACAAGGATTTCAAAGCAGACAACTCCTTGGCTATCTTGGGATTGAATTGGCAACCTAGTACTGATCTGTTTCAGTTTTCAGTCAAGAGTGGTGAGGTCGTTGCTACTAAGCGTTCTATTCTGTCAGTGATGGCTTGTATCTATAATACACTTGGTCTCTTGTCACCGTTTACATTATTTCTAAAATGTCTTGTCCAGAAACTGTGGAATTTAGGAGTGGATTGGGACGAGAAGCCACCTGAGTCTATATGCACTCTTTGGGAGAATTGTCAAAAAGAGTTGCCTCTATTGTTGAAATTTGCTGTTCCATGTCACGTTGGTTTGTTTCAGGATTCTCACATCAGTTCGATTGGTTTTTGTGACGCATCATTGTCTGGTTATGGTGCAGTTATCTATGTGAAGTCACAGAAGGAGAGCGAGGAGCCGAGAGTTGTATTTTTGTGTTCAAAGTCCAAGGTAGCACCATCTAAAGTTGTTTCAATACCTCGTTTGGAGTTGTGTGCGGCACTCTTGTTGACAGAACTCATGAATTCAGTAGTCACTATTATTAGTGAACGTTGTCATGTGTCTCATATTGTCTCACTCTCTGATTCTACAGTCACCATGTGTTGGATTAATGCTCCATCTGTGAAATGGCAAAATTTTGTTGGTAATCGCATCGCAAAAATACAGGATTCTTATATACAGGAGTGGGTGCATGTTGCTGGAATTGAAAATCCCGCTGACTGTTTGTCTAGAGGTTTATCACCAGTTGAGCTTGTGAGCTTTCAGTCGTGGCTCTCAGGTCCATCATGGATAGCAGAGGACAAATGTGATTTGCCTGTCCGAACTCAAATGGAAGAAATAGTGGATCCACTGGAGGCGAAAAAACCGTCAGTGTTGACAGTCACAAAATCTCCTGAGTGTAACAGCAATGCAATATATTCATTGATTGGTCGTTGTTTGGATTATGGTCGTCTTTTGAGAATTGTAATTCTTGTTCTCAAATTTTTACGAATCTTACCCCAATCAGAAGAATCAGATTTTGATGTTGCTGAGAGGTATCTATGTAAAGTGGTACAGAAGATACATTTTTCATCTGAATTTGTGCAATTAGAGAAGGGAGAAGATTGTTCTATGCGCCTACGTCGCCTGTCTCCATTCATTGATAAAGGTGTGATTCGCATTGGCGGTCGTTTCTCTCATGCTGGACTTGAATTTGAGACTTGTCATCAGATGATCTTACCAAAATCCGACGCTTTTGTATCGATGTTAATTGATTATCATCACAAGAAGAATTGTCATGCTGGACCTTTGTTATTGTTGTCCTTGATCAGACAGAAATTCTGGATACTGTCTGCTCGCTCTATTATTCATATTAGTGTCTTTAAGTGTAATCGTTGTTTCCATGTTTGACCTAGTAATAATGCAATTATTCCGAAAATAGGTGACCTGCCTGCTTGTCGAGTGTCAAAATGCAAACAATTTGAAAATTGTGGTGTGGATTACGCTGGTCCTCTGCGTATTACTATGACATGACGTCATAATCCTTGTGTTTTGAAAGCCTACATTTGTCTGTTTGTGTGTATGGCAACAAAGGTGGTACATATTGAGTTGGTATCAGATCTATCAACACCCATGTTTTTAGCTGCGTTTTGTCGTTTTTGTCACGTCGTGGACCCTGTCGTGTGATGTATTCCGATTGTGGTACTAATTTTGTAGGTGCCAAGGAACAGTTGCGAAAAATATCTTAACTTTTGAACTTGTCCAAGTTTCAAACCACATTGACTAGTCAACTCGCCGAACACAGAATTGATTGGAAATTCATTCCCCCTGGTTCGTCGCATTTTGGAGGTCTGTGGGAGGCAAATGTCAAATCTGTAAAGTTGCATCTGTTCCGAGTAATTGGCAATCAACTTCTCACCTATAAGGAACTCAACACTGTATTGGTGGAGATTGAAGGTGTCCTAAATTCCCGCCTGCTGTGTGTACTGAGTGAGGATCCACGTGAACCACTGGCTTTAACACCAGTGCACTTTTTGACTCTAACACCGTTGAAATCGTTTCCCATGCGGGACGTGGACAGTGTCCCTGTGAATCATCTCACCAGGTATGAATTGATCAGTCAACTTATTCAATCGTTCTGGAACCGATGGAGAAGAGAGTACCTGCACGAACTTCAAAGTCATAAAAAATGGTTGAAATCACCCACTTCTATCAGTGTGGGAACGGTGTGGTAGTAGACCAACCAAACACACCTCCATTGCAGTGGCCACTGGGTGTCATTGAACAAGTGTTTCCGGGAAGTGACAGCGAGGTTTGAGTGGCGAGTGTTCGCTTAAAAACTGGTATTTATAAAAGACTAGTAACAAAATTATATCCACTCCCAACTCAATAGTTGTTGCATTTTTTTCTATTGTGTTGTTTTTTGATGTTGGTGTTTTGTTCTTTTTGTCATGTCTGGATTTTTCCCTACCTTGGTTTTTTCAGTTTTGTAATTTGGCTGAAAAATAGTTTTTCAGAGGCGGGGGTATGGTCTGGCCAGAGCATTCGAATTGTAGCACCAGAATGCCAGACTGCAGTTCTGCCAATAGCAGGCTTGTGTTTGCGCCAGCACAGACCGTCCTTCTGCTTTGGCCTTGTTGTCCTAGTTTTTAGTCTGTTTTGTTTCGTCAGCCCGTCTTGTTGCAAGACCAAAATTGTGTGTTTGTCATGTAATTTCGATCAGAAATTTCTTGTAAATAATTGTTTGAGTGTTGTGTGTGTGAATTATGAATATAACAGTGTAAATAGTATTGAATTGAATTAATTTGAATCGGATTTGAATTTATAAAGAATCCAGTTTGAGCTTTGTTTGAAACACAGTGTATGACCTGCAAGTTGAACACAGAATCAACAAGAAGGCAGCCTGTAAGCAAATAACCTGTCTATTCCCCAATTTCGTCCCACCCTGAACCTGACCAGAACACCTAATAAAGGCTTCGAAGGGCAAGTAGTCAAGATTGGAATAAATTTGGTGAGTTTTTGCTCTTTTTTATTGTTCATAAATGCAGAGTTTAACTGTACAAATAACCTGGCTCAAATTGAAGATTAAATTTTGCCCCTTGTTTGTATTTGATTATTTAAATAGTAAATTACAGTCCTCTGGTAGCTCCAGCCTGAACTTTGTTAAGAACATCCCTTCTAAAATCTCTATCTAATCTGTTGTCAACTATGTAAGGTTCAGCATAGAAATGAGGTAAAGCTAACATTTCGGGATTCAAGAGGTGTTGGAAATAGTTTACCCAGTCTTGAGGAGTTATGGCGTTATTTACAATATTATTCCTCAATTTAAATTTATTCAGAGCTTGAATTATCATTTTTCAAGGAGAATAAAATTAAAACTTGAAAATCAGTTTAATGTCCAGGTCAGAAGGTTGGATATTATTCAATTCTGATTTTGATCTGATAAAAATTGGTGAAATTCTTATAACTATGTTAATTTTGAATAGATTGATTTGAAACTCCATGGGTGTGTTAATTGTATGAAGGGAAACGTTCATGATTTTTTGTAGAATTTCCCTACGTTCCCTTCTCCGTCCCAAACCAAAAAAACATGGTAGTTCTGATGCTACATGTGAGAAAATTAAAAAGTCGTGCTATTCTGAGCTTCCTCTTTGCTTCACAGCAAGGAACAGGATTGGATTAAATCGCCCGTGGAACAACACTATTGGTCTACTCAGAAGCGCAACTTTTGAATCCTCTCTCATATACCATCAGAACTGCCATAATATGTTTTCGGTTTAGGAGTGAGGATGGGATGTAGGAAAATTCTACAAAAAATCATGGACGATTCCCTTCATACTATTAACACACCCATGAAGTTTCAAATCAATCTTTCGAAACTAACAAATTCATAAGAATTTCTCCAATTTGTTGTTAGTTCATAATACAAAAATCCTTTTAAAGTATCATATAATGTATATGTTACATTTTCGTATAACATACTATGTCTCTACATGGGAATTAATATTTTTAATAATCTTCATTAGAATAGACAAAGATATTTGCAAATCTAAGCTACTAATTGCGTTGAACTTGAAAGTCTCTATAATCTATTAAATATTTGAAGGGAGAATGTGGAATATAAATGGAGGCGAGTGAAGAGAGCCAACTCTTTTTGTGTGTAATACCTTTTTCTTTAAACAAGCAATATTTCTTTTTTCAAAACTTCCAAATATATCATGATGTCATTATGTGAGCATAGTGTAATAAATTGTATTTGTAGAAAAATTAATGGATTCTCAAAACATATTGGATTGCAATTGCCAATAGGGCTAGTCCCAAATTGATACGCGATGCAGCGGGACACGAGTCTGCTAGATGAGATAATATTATTTTTATGATCATAATATTGTAATTTTCATAATGAGACAGAGGTTCATCATAAATCAAATATGAGACAAAGCTTCATTATAAAAAAATGAACATTACTTTATAATTTTATGATGTTAACTCATATAGCAGACTGGGGTTACATCATGTCATGTCGTGTGTCGTCGCAATATGTGACCAGCCTAGAAGTTAGGTTTCAAATCTTGGGTTTTTATAAAGTTTATAAATTGATAAGTGTATAACTTTAACCAGGTTTCAGAAATCTACAACCCCTCTTTCTATAGGTGCGTACAGACTTACGCGCCACAAACACACGTATTTCGCTTTTCATCAGCTCTATATCTTTTGCATTTGTACAGAAACAGTTAATTACAGATAAAATAGGCATAATATTAGCTGATGAAAAGAGAAATACGCGTGTTCGTGGCGCATAAGCCTGTATGCACCTTCACAATGAACAGTTCTCACTCTTGAATGTCCCCCTGTATAACCCCCTGAATAACTTATGCTGCATACCTGAGATAAACTGATATATGTATGATGTAGCTCACCTTAATATAATATAGCCATGAATTATAAAATCTGATTCACAAATAAGGTCCATATTGTTCTTACATTACTGTGTTTTTGATATAAATTGTATTTGGTGGATACCAACCTATGTAGGTAACCATTAGCCTAATTATTGAATATTTGATATTTCACTTCTGGCCCCTCCCACAGCAATACATAAATCCTGGCTATGTCTTCAACCCTCAACTGACAATAAGAGTAAAGAAGAAGAAGAAATAGAATTGAATCGTTTTCAACTGTTGCAATTATTTCACAGAAACTTGAATTTATATTGTTTTATTTTTTCCAATAAAAAAATTTTATTTTTATGTTACAAAGACTGAAAGCTCAGAAGCTTAGGCATGGATAATATCGTACAGGACGACTGTTCTGGAGACTTTTTTTAATATCAGATTTTTCTGGCGATTTGAGCCCTGAATAATTTGTACTGCATACTAAAATATTATAATTGATATTATTGATTCACAGCCAAGGATAGATATTCAGTTGTAATAAACCAGTGTGTACGGTTAGTGGTTTTGGGTACGAATTAAAATGACTGGTGCATTGAAAAAGGAGCTCAATGTGGATTATTCATGATATTAGATAATGGTGATGAGTACAGTAGTAGACGTTTTATTTGTTCTTATTACCATTATTCATAATGGTGGTTATTCATAATAATAGTTTGATTATCTGTTTCCCAAAACTGTCTAGTCCTCAGTCACCCTATACACAGTACTACTAAATTTCAAAATTTTCTGCTTATTGATTTTCGAAGAAAGCTTAGAAAACGTAGAAATAGTGACAAACACTGAACACTAATGAATGATCAGTTTTCAGGAATAACCATTTTCAACTACAATATGGGAGAAAATATTTTGATGGGAATTCCCTTACATAATCCAGATGCATTGGAATTCTGGTAATAGTTTGTTCTAATATATACAAAAAATATGTATTGATCTCTAATGAATTTTCTACAAGCTCAGTTTTTACCAAATAATTTTTTCAAATTGAAGATGTTGTAGAGTTATCACAGTCAGAATCCCGTGAAAACTGTGCTATACAAAATTCACAGTCTATAATAACATTTTTCCAAATTTTGGACGCATTTTTGAATGCATTTTATTGATAAAACTATGCTTGAACAAAGTTAAAGCTTCACAACATATTCTGACAACGTGAAGTTCAAAGTTTCTTTTCAATTTTTCTAAAATATTTCGACACTTGTGCACTACAAGTTCACAGAGCGTTATGAAGCCTGTACCTTTGGCGTTATTTTGTAGCATCAATATGAAGCATGATAATATCATTCTAGAATGATAAAAATGCCTGTACCTTTGGTGTTATTTTGTAGCATCAATATAAAGCATGATAATATCATTCTAGAATGATGAAAATGAATGTTTAAAAATGCATATAGAACAATGATAAACAGAAAATAGACGATAAATAAATGAATGAATTTATTACTAGTTGAAAAATATCATAACATCTAGTAGAAATTAATTCATTAAGAGAGATATAGTAATAGTAATTCTATAATATTATAAAGTATAGAATTGGCTCACACACATATGGGATGGGAAATTCGTGAATTCAAATTGTATGGGAATTAAAAATTCCCATGTAGAATACAAATTCTACATGGGAATTAATATTTTTAATAATCTTCATTAGAATAGACAAAGATATTTGCAAATCTAAGCTACTAATTGCGTTGAGCTTGAAAGTCTCTATAATCTATTAAATATTTGAAGGGAGAATGTGGTATATAAATGGAGGCGAGTGAAGTGAACCGACTCTTTTTGTGTGTAATACCTCTTTCTTTAAACAAGCAATATTTATTTTTTCAATACTTCCAAATATATCATGATGCCATAATGTGAGCATAGTGTAATAAATTGTATTTGTAGAAAAATTAATGGATTCTCAAAACATATTGGATTGCAATTGCTAATAGGGCTAGTCTCAAATTTATTTATTTATATATTACATGTCATAGGCATTACAAGAAAAGCATGGACAATTGTCATACAAAAATCAGTCAATAAAAACATAACTTAATCTAGCAATACAAGTTCTTATTTCTAAACAATGCATTATATTAAGATGACAAAAGTAACTATAACTATGATGCACACTATTATAGATACCAGTAACACAAAAAACAAACATTTATAGATAAAAAATAGAATAGTAGAGTACGGTACTAAAATATAGTCAGTCTATCAGCCTCTTTCACATAGTAATTAATCTTGAAAATGTTGAAAGGAAGGCCTAGGATTCAATTTATGAGTGCCTGCCAACTATACGGACACTCCTCAATCAACCAGTCCTTAGTCATTCTTTTGAACAGGCCAAGTGATTGAGCCTCCTTTAACCGGGTTGGCAACGAATTAAAAACCTTTATACTTTTATGCTCCGTACTTTGTTCATAAAATGCTGTTCGGTGCTGATTAATTCTTACAACATTTCTTGATCTGGTGAAATGATCATGAATATCAGATCCTGTTGTCCAACTGTCATGTGACTTATAAGCAAAAATAGCCAGGTTGTAAATATAAAGAGCAGGAACTGTCATGATTCTTCATGACTTGAAAATGGACCGACAAGAAGATCTATGGGGCTTCCCAAATATGATCCTAACAGTTCTCTTCTGGGCTTTGAAAACCATCAGTGCATCTCTTGAAGCACCCCAAAGCAGTATGCCATATGAGAGTAGTGACTCAAAATACTCATGGTAGGCAGCAATCACAGCATCTCTTGCCAGAACCCCAGATAATCTTGAGATAATGAAGGCTGCTGAATTGAGTTTTTTTATCAGTGATTCCACATGAACTGACCATGCCAAATTCCGGTCGACAGTCACTCCCAGGAACCCTGCCGTGGTAGAGGGCTGAACCTCCTCACCATCAATATCAAACTGAAAAGAGCCCAGCTGTGATCGCTGTATCTGGAATTCAATAAATGAGGTTTTCTTAATGTTTACCTCCAACAAGTTTGCCTTGCACCACTGAGCCACCTCACTTAGCACAGAGTCTGCAGTCAGCTGAAGTTCATCACTATTCCTAGCTGTTATTAGGAAATTTGAATCATCAGCAAAGAGAACTGATTTGGCATGATGTACATTTGCAGGGAGGTCATTAATGTAAATCAGAAACAGAAGGGGGCCCAAAATTGATCCCTGTGGGACCCCTCTCCCAACAGGACGAAGTTCAGACCTGAATTTACCATTAATGACAACACCATTATCGCCCTCTATTTCAACCATCTGGTTTCTGTTACTAAGATAAGACTCAATCATCGACAAGAAATTACCTCTAATTCCATAGTAATGAAGCTTCCTTAGGAGAATGCTGTGGTTCAGGCTGTCAAATGCCTTCTTCATATCAACGAAAAACCCCATGACCTTAACACCCTGATCCAATGATGAATAGATATCACTGATGAAACTCTCCAATGCATCTACGGTTGACATTCCAGCTCTAAAACCATATTGACACTCACTTAAAAGATTGTTATTCAGGAAGTGAGCAAGCAAGGGGTCATATATTGCTCTCTCCCATACCTTGGACAAGGAGGTCAAGTTAGCTATAGGTCGGTATTTATCCACTTCCTTCCGAGAGCCTTTTTTGAAAATTGGCTTCAGCTTAGATACCTTGAAGCAGGCGGGGAATGACCCAGAAGCACATGATCTGTTCAGAAGCTGAGTGACAGGACTACTGACACAATGGAAAAACTCATTTAGTATTTTTGAAGGAATTCCATCAGACCCACTGGACATTTTCATTTTTAGCTTCTTAGTAATAGATACAACCTCTTGCTCAGACCAAGTTGGCATCTCAGAGACAGCAGCATTACCAGGGTTAGAATTTACAAGTAAATCACAAAAAGAAGGACCGTCAAAAACCCCCAAACTGAGCCTATTATTCGATGAAACCACCCCAGCAAAGTAGTCATTGAATACTTCAGCAACTTCACAAAGTGATCCTACTGGGAGGCCATCAATCACAATTGGATACTCAGTACTCACCCTGATGGGAGTTTCCTTCCTGATTAGATTCCATACAGCCTTAGATTTGTTGTCAGCAGAAGCTATCAGTCTCTTGGAATATTCAGTCTTGAGAGAATGGATCAGCAGTCTGATGTCAGAGGATATCTTTTTGAACAACTCACGAAACAGAGTATTTTGAGGATAAGCCTTCATAAACAGCTCCAGGTTTCGCTTCCTGTTACAGAGATCCTTCAAGTAAGGATTTGACCAGGGGATCTTTGAAGTATTTCTGGGAATTCCTAACTTTCTCAAAGGAAAAGCCATCTCAAAACCCTGAACAAACATCTGGACAAAGTAATCAGTCTGAGCCTCGTGGTGAATCTCATTCAGATATATAGGTGACCAGTCACATTGACCTAAGTAGTGAAAGAATTTCAACTTGTTTTGATCAGAGAAAGATCGTTTCATTACAGCCTTGAGAGATTTCACCTGATGCAGAGTTAAAGGTACAACTATCTCCTGAGCAAAGTGATCGGACAGAGACAAGCTAATCACTCTTGACAATACAGCATCAATATATTTGACACTGATGAAACCATTATCCAACAGAGTGGAAGAGTGAGCTGTAACCTGAGTAGGCTCCCCAATCACATCCTGAAGACCATAGGCACAGAAGACTGACATCAACTCCTGCTTTGAGCTTGAGTTGCTGAGAAAGTCAACATTAAAGTCGCCAATCACAATAATTCCCTTAAATCTCTTAAAAGTTAAAGAAAGAAGCTTGTCAAGCCTGTCAACAAATGTATCCATTGAGCTGTCAGGGGATCTATGAATACAGACTATTAGAAAATCACCCTCCACAGTCACAGCCGCTGCCTCAAAGTCTGACTCGCAAACCTCTGCTAAGCTGAATTCAGAGGTCAAAAATCCACATCTTGAATATATGGCCACACCACCGCCCTTTCGTAACTCTGTTGAAATAGCACACAAGATTAAAATTTTCAATATTAACACTTTCACTGCCATTCAACCACGTTTCAGAGAGATCAACTCTACTTAGAGATTTGTTTTCCTGCATGTTTTGAATTTGCAGAGTGACCATGGTTGCTACCAGCCCCAGCAAGACAGTCAATCAGATTTGTGCGATCTACAAATGTTTGCAATCGCTGGTTTAATCTAAAAAATTGATTGGTCTATAAGAGATCAAAACTGGAATTTCATGAGTAGCTACCACATCCTGATCAGTACGGTCAACCACTATAGAATCAGGTGTTGCTTCAATAGAGCAATGCACACTACCATTTTCGCCAATTCTCTCATCACATTGGAAAGGACCATCATCACTAGCACGTGAGCCACTACAGAAGGTGGCATCAACTGTCACAAAGGATTGTGTCATTGTATCATGAGCACGATAGCAGCTGTCAATTAGGTCACCCCTCACTGCCAGAGAATGAGATGTGAGAGTATCTGGTCCAACATAATTATTTCTATCAGAGACTGAATTCTCAGTTACAATTCTGAAAATTCTCTTTGCAACCATGAACTTACCTCTCCTGTTCAAATGAAGAACGTGACTAGTGTGGAGACGTCTTTCAATAGACCATGAATCTAAAATTTTTACAGAGTGCAGTCTAGACAAACACCTTATGATTCGGTTTATAGCAGCTATAGATCTATTTTCAATGGAACTCTCGAAGAGATCGTAACGGTAGGGTATGGTTGATATTATCAGATTGTTGTGTCTGTAGGTCCCAATCACCTCAACTAGTTTAGCAACAAATCTCTCCTTATCAAGATCATTGAAACCGGAGTAAATACTATTTGTGCCACTCAGAAGCACAATCCAATCATTTCGATTCAGACCTACAGTCTCATTAGGAGACAACATCCAGTTTGCAAGAGTCTCAAACTTCATCCCGGGGGCCACAGTGGAAACACAAGATGTATCATACCCTCGAAGTAACCCAGTTAGAGGCTCTCTAATTCCCTTACCGTGGCTATCAGCCCAGATATGAATTTTTTGGCTCTCATAATAATTCATATCACTTACCTCTTCACTACAACATGATTTGGAAAGGCTTTTAATTTGACTTCTTGCTGAATTCATTTTTTTTTCGTATTTCTGACAATAGTCTATTGCTAAAGTTCAATAGTGATTCAAGTTTGGAGATTCTGTGTACAAGCTTACATCTAATATCATCATTATCCATTTCATTGTCTTCACTAACCATGTTATTACTAGTTATTGCATTGTAGAAAGTATTCTTCTTAAGAAAACACTCATTAGCCTGAGTGGCCAATAGGGGAACATTATCTCTAAGAACAAACCCCTCAGTACTCTCAGTTTGAGTTCCAACATCCGTTGAAACTTTATCAGTGAGTTCATAACTAGTTTCTCGTTCATGATTGATCGGTCAATGGCAGCATTCCATTGAATCCTCATTTGAGAATTAGCTTCACTTGATTTTACAATTTTTATCTAAACACCCCATTGAACCTCTCCAGCTGCCGTGTCAGATGATCTTCTAAAACTATAATTCTGGAATATTAGTTTTGGGTTACCACGGTTTGTAACTCCAATTGTGAAATCTCTCATTTTTGAGGGGTATTTAATTTAACAAAATTGAAATGTAACAAATCACAACTAAAAAAAATCAGTCAAGATAAGTAAACAACAATCAGGGAAGAATGAATAATAAATATGTAATTGAATGCAATAAAGAAAAGAAAAATTTAAAAATTACAATAGGCCTATTGTTTAATTTAAATCCAATTCGCAAGTACCATTATTTGAATCATGTAATAATGAGAGAATGAATGTCCAAAAGTTAGATTGAAAAGTAAACTAAAATTATATTGTTCTTAGAGAAGAGAGGATTTACAATTTTTATCTAAACACCCCATTGAACCTCTCCAGCTGCCGTGTCAGATGATCTTCTAAAACTATAATTCTGGAATATTAATTTTGGGTTACCACGGTTTGTAACTCCAATTGTGAAATCTCTCATTTTTGAGGGGTATTTAATTTAACAAAATTGAAATGTAACAAATCACAACTAAAAAAAATCAGTCAAGAAAAGTAAACAACAATCAGGGAAGAATGAATAATAAATATGTAATTGAATGCAATAAAGAAAAGAAAATTTAAAAATTACAATAGGCCTATTGTTTAATTTAAATCCAATTTGCAAGTACCATTATTTGAATCATGTAATAATGAGAGAATGAATGTCCAAAAGTTAGATTGAAAAGTAAACTAAAATAGTCTAAATCTATGAACTAAGAACTAAATTGTCCAAATTCATTAAGTCAGTAAGGGCAATAGATCAATAAGGTCAGTGATGAGATAAATTAGGTATATTTATTGAGAGTTCAAAAGGGCTAGTTTATTTTTATTACGAATTAATTCGTCGCAGAAAACAATGGTAAAGATTGTCACAAGTCGGTGACCGAATAAACAATGATTGTTTGCGAATCACTTCTGAGGCAGAAAGCTAATCGGCAGATAACAAGAGTGGGAGAGAACAGCGAGCAGTCACGGCTACCGACGCTTCAGTAGTCAGTAGGGAGTCGCTCACCTGCAGCGATACTGTATCCGAGGAGCAGTCTCTTTCGTAATTCGGCACTAAGATGTAAGAAGTTCGTTGATACTGGCGTATCTTTCAATACCAGAGGATTGTAGCATAAAGTCTTTCATGTACAGTGAGCATCCTCTCCGTAGTGGCAAGCTAGGTATTGCGGGAGGCAGAATTCCAAGAGAATTTTTGAATTGTCAGGTTGAATGCAATACGATCAAAGTCCAAAATAAGCTTGAATGCAGCAATAATATTGTAGAATTCTTACCAAGAAACTGAGGTTATGAAAAATGAAACAAGTTCCTGATAACTATTTCAACACAATTACTCACGGAGCCATGCACCCAGACAAGTCTCGCCTTTCAATAAATGACCCCAACTCATAATTCACAGGTATTTGTGCATATAACTTAATTAAATTGCAAAACTGTCAGACACACATTTCTCAGCCACCACTAGCAGCAATCAGAGCTGCCAACCCTCCAATTGATACGCGATGCAGCGGGACACGAGTCTGCTAGATGAGATAATATTATTTTTATGATCATAATATTGTAATTTTAACAATGAGACAGACGTTCATCATAAATCAAATATGAGAAAAAGCTTCATTATAAAAAAATGAACATTACTTTATAATTTTATGATGTTAACTCATATAGCAGACTGGGGTTACATCATGTCATGTCGTGTGTCGTCACAATATGTGACCAGCCTAGAAGTTAGGTTTCAAATCTTGGGTTTTTATAGAGTTTATAAATTGATAAGTGTATAACTTTAACCAGGTTTCAGAAATCTACAACCCCTCTTTCTATAGGTGCGTACAGACTTACGCGCCACAAACACGCGTATTTCGCTTTTCATCAGCTCTATATCTTTTGCATTTGTACAGAAACAGTGAAATACAGATATAATAGGCATAATATAAGCTGATGAAAAGAGAAATACGCGTGTTCGTGGCGCATAAGCCTGTATGCACCTTCACAATGAACAGTTCTCACTCTTGAATGTTCCCCTGTCAAGAATAACTTATGCTGCATACCTGAGATAAACTGATATATGTATGATGTAGCTCACCTTAATATAATATAGCCATGAATTATAAAATCTGATTCACTAATAAGGTCCATATTGTTCTTACATGACTGTGTTTTCGATATAAATTGTATTTGGTGAATACCAACCTATGTAGGTAATCATTAGCCTAATTATTGAATATTTAATATTTCACTTCTGGCCCCTCCTACAGCAATACATAAATCCTGGCTATGTCTTTAACCCTCAACTGACAATAAGAGTAAAGAAAAAGAAGAAATAGAATTGAATCGTTTTCAACTGTTGCAATTATTTCACAGAAACTTGAATTTATATTTTTTTATTTTTTCCAATAAAATAATTTTATTTTTATGTTACAAAGACTGAAAGCTCAGAAGCTTAGGCATGGATAATATCGTACAGGACGACTGTTCTGGAGACTTTTTTTAATATCAGATTTTTCTGGCGATTTGAGCCCTGAATAATTTGTACTGCATACTAAAATATTATAATTGATATTATTGATTCACAGCCAAGGATAGATATTCAGTTGTAATAAACCAGTGTGTACGGTTAGTGGTTTTGGGTACGAATTAAAATGGCTGCTGCATTGAAAAAGGAGCTAGTAGAGGGATGTTAACAGTTCAGACGGACTTTTTTGCTCCAAAACCCCCTCCCCCCTCCACCACACGACCATCCAGCCACCACTTCCCCCCTTCCCCCCGCCTGGTGGGTGGGGGGTGTTCTAAAAATAGATTTCCCCTCTCTCTCACTCTCTCCCACTCCCTCTCCTTCTCCTTCTCCCTATCCCTCTCTCTCTTAGAAGCTGAACGTGCCTGTGACTCTGGCGGATGTCAACCGCTCGCATCGCGTTGGAAGGCGTCAACCACCTCAACAAGGGCAAGCTAAACCCAAGGACCGACCCATCATAGTATATAATACTATATAATATTTTTCCCACTTCACTGTTCAATACTATTTAAAACTCATCTAAAATAATCTAGCACTTTTTCCATCGTCTCCTCTACTTCTTTTTTTTTCTCATTTCTCTTCTTGATCTTATATTCATAATGATTACTTGAATATTGTTGTTTGCGATGATAATTATTATTCTTTTCTATTCTTCTTCTTCTTCTTCTTCTTCTTCTTCTTCTTCTTCTTCTTCTTCTTCTTTTTCTTCTTTTTCTTCTTCTTCTTCTTCTTCTTCTTCTTCTTCTTCTTCTTCTTCTTCTTCTTCTTCTTCTTCTTCTCTTCTTCTTCTTCTTCTTCTTCTTCTTCTTCTTCTTCTTCTTCTTCTTCTTCTTCTTCTTCTTCTTCTTCTTCTTCTTCTTCTTCTTCTTCTTCTTCTCTTCTTCTTCTTCTCTTCTTCTTCTTCTTCTTCTTCTCTTCTTCTTCTTCTTCTTCTTCTTCTTCTTCTTCTTCTTCTTCTTCGTCTTCTTCTTCTTCTTCTTCTTCTTCTTCTTCTTCTTCTTCTTCTTCTTCTTCTTCTTCTTCTTCTTCTTCTTCTCTTCTTCTCTTTCTTTTCTTTTCTTCTTTTTCTTCTCTCCTTGATTAATTCAAGATCACAATGCGATGTTCTATTTCTTATTCTATAGTTCAGTTTCATAAGTTCTTCGCAATTTGTGCACATTCCTTCTTCTCTTCTTTTCTTCCCTATTATTATCATTATTTTCCCTGTGATTTTTTCACTAGCTATCCAGCATGTTCAAATGTTTATTTCTCTTTCTATATCTATTTATCTTTCTACCTTTTCTCTTTCTATCTGATTACCTTCTACTAATATCCATATATTATATTATAATATCCATATATTTATCCATATAATATTCGATTCTTTCCCACATTATATCATACTATTCCTCTTCGATTTTATGCGAATATTATTCATTATCCGTTGTATTATGTATCTTTCCTCTATTGATAACTTTCTTCAAAGATTTTTCGTGTTTCTGCTGGCTTCTTCTCTTTTTCAGTTTTTACTGGATCCCATTTCGCTCTATCTCCACCATGTACACGATCTTCCACTACTGGATTTCATCTCTCTCTGTCTCCACTTGGACTCGATCTTCCACTACTGGATTCCTTCTCGCTCTACCTCCACTTGGACCCGATTCTTCCACTACTGGATACCTACTCGCTCTATCTCCACTTGGACCAGATCTCTCACTACCAGTTCTTCCTCAATCTTCATCTTATTCACCATTAGGATTATTCATCACCGAAACTCCACACATCTACATCTTATTGTGTTTAGTGAATTTTTGAACTAGTGCTTTAAATAGTGAAGGGAGCCGAACTGTCAAGGCATACTGAATGCACTCGAATCAAGAGACCTTTTCATTTAGGTTAAGTTTTATCAGTTTCATCCCCATTTCCCCCGTCATGTGTCGTTCTGAGGTCGGATCACGATTGGTCTGCTGCTTCCATGATGCCTCTCACTGACACGTCAGCTCGCTCGCCCTCAAGTAGGTATGATTATTTCAATAATAGTAATAATGACGCAGGTATGTTTCTAGCAAATAAGCTCCACTCTTTCAAAAAACTTTTCAAGGCTGCTCACCTTAACGTACAATCCCTCAGTTGCCACATTGATGAACTCAGAGCAATCTTCCGTTTTCAGGACTTCAATATAATCGGAATTTACGAATCATTTTTGAAGCCTGGAATTTCATCAAATTTTGTTGCATTGCCTGGATATAATCTTTCCCGGGATTATAGATTAAATAAAGCTTGTGGGGGTGTAGCAATTTATGTGAAAGATGGTATCAAAACAAAAGTTTTAATCACATCTAAACAAGAGTATTGTTCCAGACCAGAGTTTATGCTACTTGAATTATCCTTATCTAGTACTGATAAATTACTCGTTGGTATCTGTTATCGCCCACCAAAAATAGGTCATTTCACAGATTTCGAAAGTGCCTTGCTTTCTCTTATGCCTTGTTATAACTGTATACTAGTTATGGGGAATATGAACACCGACTTGAACATGACAAATCGTAATTTTGACTACTCTCAACTGACTACAATTTTCCAATGCCTAAACATGACTATTTTACCTCTCGATCCAACTCATCATACAAATGAATCAGACACACTCATTGACCTTCTCATTGTCAGTGATCCCAATGAGGTTGTTCAAGCAGGCCAAATCTCAGTCCCAGCTATTTCTAGACATGATTTGATCTACTGTGTACTTTCCCATAAGATACCCAAGCCAGAACAGATAATTATCACTTATAGAGACTTCAAAAACTTTGATGAAGCCGCCTTCCTGACTGATGTGGCTCAGACTCCATGGCATCAAATTGAAGCATCACCCTCAGTTGATGACATGGTCAAGACTTTCGAGAATTGGACTTTGACTTTGTATGACAAACATGCACCTTATGTGACAAGGAGGATTAATAGAAAACGACGAGTACCGTGGATGACTGAAGACATTCTTAAGATGATGGGACGTAGAGACAAAGCACATAGAAAATTTAAAAAGACATTTGACTTGGACAGTTTGATAGAGTATAGGAGCCTTAGAAATAGGGTTAAACAGGAATTACGGAACTCAAAGATTAGGTACTTGAATTCGTTTATGACAAACAATAGACAAGACCCTAAATCACTTTGGCAGGGAATAGAAGAATTCGGGCTTGGCAAACAGAAATCGAATCCACAAATTGACTTACCATTGAATAATATAAATGACCATTTCGTTTCACACTCTAACCAACGCGACGAAGTTGTCATTGCTAATCATATAGATGATCTTGAAGAGCAGGTTACAAACTTAGATTTACCAATCACTGATCAATTTCAATTCCATCCAATCTCAGAAGAAGACACTTTCAGAGCAATTCAACATATTCATAGTAATGCTACGGGTGTAGACAAAATTCCTATTAAATTTATCAAGAAGATGTTATTTGCTGTTTTACCAACCATTACATACATTTTCAACAAGTCACTTGAAGAAGGCATTTTCCTGAAAACTGGAAGTTTGCTCTGGTTCGCCCTCTAAATAAAGTTCCATCACCAATAAAGTTGAGGATTTTAGACCAATCAGTATTTTACCTGCATTGTCCAAAGTGCTAGAAAGACTCATTCATGCTCAAGTTGTGAAATTTCTAGACAACAATAGTAAGCTTCATAACTTTCAATCAGGCTTTAGAAAATTCCATTCAACTGAGACAGCTCCGCTTCGTGTCACTGATGATATAAGGTTAGCTATGGACCAAAGAAAATGCACCATCCTCACCCTATTTGATTTTTCTAAAGCATTCGATACAGTTGATCATACAGTCCTTCTGAATAAGTTGGCTATTCTTGGTTTCAGTCACAACTCGTTAGTTTGGTTAAATCCTATCTATTAGGTAGGAAACAATGTGTATCTGTCGGTGACAAAAAGTCAACTTGGAAAAACGTTATGCATGGAGTACCACAAGGTTCAATTTTAGGCCCTCTCCTCTTCACTTTGTATGCTAATGACCTTTCTTCCATTATCAAATTCTCCAGTTTCCATACTTATGCAGACGACCTTCAAATCTATTTAAGCTGTCCCATAACAAAAATTAATGAAACAGTTGGAATAATGAATCAGGATATCAATTCGATAGTGGAATGGACAAAGAAAAATGGCCTTAAGCTTAATCACATCAAAACACAACCCATTATAATTGGATATTCTCGTCTTATAAACAATATTGACCTTGAATCGATTCACAAAATTAGTGTAGACGGTAATGACATTCCTTACTGTAGCTCAGTTAAAAATTTAGGCATTATTATGAATAATACTCTTGACTGGTCAGAACAAGTGAACAAAACTTGTAAAAAGGTATTCTCAGCCATGCATGCATTGAAGAAAATGCACGATATCCTCCCTAGAAACATTAAATTATTATTGGTTCAATCTCTCATCTTCCCACATTTAATGTATTGTAATTCTGTTCTTAATGATATGCAAGTCACTCTGAATGATAAACTACAGCGTTGCCAAAATTATTGTCTACGTTTCGTCTACTCTCTCCAACGCCATGATCATATCACCCCAGCCCACATTGCTAGTTCAACATTGAAGTTTCCCGATCAGAGGCTTTTTCGAATAGTCAAGCTTGTTAGAGATATCTTGAAATACGGTAATCCGAACTATTTTAAAGATGATTTCAAATTTGTCTCTGAAGGTAGGAGGATAGATGCTTCACATACTAGAACCGGAGAAAGTACTTTAAGGATACCCAATCATTGAACTACTATTTTCACAAAATCCTTCTTAGTCAGTGCCTGTCATGCATGGAATACACTTCCTGTTTCTATCAGGTCTATCGAGAGCCGAGCGAGCTTCAACCTGACTTTAAAAAAACATATTTTGGAACAAATGACTGAAACTGTCCGGCCCTAGAACGATCACATGACAACAATCCCTCACCCAATCCACCAATATAAACCTTTAAACCATGTTATAGAACGAATTGTATATATATATATATTATATAAACTCATGTTATTTCAATTATCCACTGCATACTGCTGTATATTACTGAAATTTGATAACCCTGATCTACTTTCAGCCTACTTAATTTATTAATCAATTATTTGATCTTATCTACCTATATAATTATTTTACTTTATCAATTTTCTGTTTTTTTTTCTCTTCAATATTCATATTGATAAAAACTTTTACAATATTTCCATTAATAAATAAATCCTTAGTTTAAATAACAAAATTAATGTTTTGGTAGTGAGTTAGTGGGGAGGATATTTTTAATATTCTTCCCAAAGAATGGACATTGATATGTCCAAAGCTCCGCCAATTTATGTAGATGCATAACAATATGATTATTATCTATAGTTATCATATTACAAATTGCTTTTTCATATCATATACAGTTCAATAGTTATTTTCTTAGTCTATATTATGTAAATTCATCTATAACTTTGCTGTATTGTAAGCTATTGTATATAAGTGTATAAGCCAGTATATATTGTAATCTACATAAATAAAGTACTCAATTAATCAATCAATCAATCAATCTTATCTTATCTTATCTAATCTTATCTTATCTTATCTAATCTTATCTTATCTTATTCAATCTTCCCTTCCCCCAGTGAGGACGAGGGGGATGAAGAAGGAGAGAGTGATCTCTCTCTCTCTCTCTCTCTCAGTGGAAGGAGAGAGTGATCTCTCTCTCTCTCTCTCTCTCTCAGTGGAAGGAGAGAGTGATCTCTCTCTCTCTCTCTCAGTGAGGGAAAAAATAATTTCCCTGTGAGGGAAAAATTCTTTACTGACAGATTAAAGTGAATCCATTCTCAAATTCTCTACTGACAGATTAAAGTGAATCCATTCTCAAATTCTCTACTGTCAAATTAAAGTGAATCCATATTACTACATCTATGCTGACAGATTAAAGTGAATCCATATTTCTACATCTATATTGTCAAATTAAAGTGAATGCATATTTCTACATCTATACTGTCAAATTAAAGTGAATCCTTTTTGCTATACTGTCAAATTAAAGTGAATGCATATTTCTACATCTAATGCTTAATAATAATAATGGTTTTTCCTTCACCTGACTAGGTGCAATTGAGAATTCAATTGAGAATTCATTGAAACTTGTACAATCAAAATTCAGCTCATTTTTGATCTTTTAGCTTGAGCGATTCGAGCCAAGTGTGTGTGCTCAATGAAAGTACATCGCGTGCTACGACACCCACTTTCCTTATCAACATGTTGATGGTATTAACTTAATGGATAAGAATGTTTCTTCCAGTGCTTCGATAAAGTTTCAGTATTTTCGGTTCGTTAGTTTGTGAAATATCTTCAATCATCAGTATTTGGTATGTTCCAACACGTTTCATTCGTCACGAGTGCTTCGAATTTTTATCTTCAATTTAAATTTATTCACTTCTCAGTGTGAGAACTCAAATCATTTTTTATATTACTGATTATGAAAATCAAGTTTCCAGAACATTCAACATTCAGCAACAAGTTATATGATTGAACTGAACATTCATTTGCGGTAGGCATTTTGTGGTAGGGCTTGAGGCCCAATTTCGCATTCATCGTTTCATTGAAGTAATTCTGGTCTCGCGGGACATTATTACTGGTGTGTTGCTTGCATTCCAAGATCACACTCTCATCATTTCACGGTGCAGTCAGACGTTCTGCTCTGTATCCGTTTTGTAGGTTAGTCAACTAGCTACCTAATCATTCATTGCTAGATCGAAGTATTAGCAATTTTCATGTCTACCCCGTAGATAGTGTATCAGTTTCAATCAGTTCTTTTAGTGATCTACGAACATTTGTTACATTTTCATTCACCATGCCAAGCATTTGGATGGTTGTCTATTCAGACATTCACTATAGCATCAGTGTTGTGAATTTTGGCCGTCGCCAACTCAATTAACTTTGCATTTCATTCACCGTGCCTAACCTTTGGATGGTTCATTCAATTCAAATTCAGTGAATCTTCAGCTACATTACTTTCAAGTTTATGTGTTGCATATCTCAACTGTGTCACACCGTCATTGTGTCAGTCTTGCCCGTATTGCACTGACAATAGTTAACCTGACATTACCCACTCATCGCTGTGTCGCCGCCATTCCTGTGTCGTCACCACTGAGCCATCGCTGTTGGCTATCCTGATTCGTCACCATTCCAGTCCGGAGTCTGTCGCTCGGATTGATTCTGTCCTGCTTGCGGGTCATCCAAGTCGCCGCTCTTCATGGCTCGCCGTCCAGTCCAGCTCCGGTAGCTCGCCCTGGTCCGCTCCATTTCGTGGGTCCATCCAGGTCTCACCATCGTCCGGTATCATCGGGGGGTCTCAATGTACTGCCCATCCAATTCAAGATTGGATCTCATGCTCTTCATGCATTTGATAAGTATTCTGTATCAATTTTGAATCATTATCAGCATTTTTCATTATTTGTTCAATTGCCTTGTTTGTTTAATTATTATTTGACCTTTTCAGGGTTTACTTGGAATTATTTTCTAAAGTCGCGATTCCCATTTGTAGACACAACTTTTTACCAATATTTTGGAAGTATTGCAAGTATTTGTATTTTACATTTTTTTATTGACTTATTTAAATATCGATCAACTTCCAATTAATTTTTTGTTGACTTATTATTCATATTTGACTTGTTATATCAAGCATTAAGATTTAGTCTAGGCCATTGTCAATTACGTTCTTGAATACAGTGTCTGTTTCATTTCACTGTACTACCTATTTTATATTGTCTTTAAAATTATTAATTACATTGAATATATGCTTTTCAATTGACGTTCAACTCATGATTATTTAGTGTATCTAATAAAACCTATCCAGAACTACAAAGGTTTTAATATGTCCTGAAAGCATTCGTTTTTTTTTTTTGTTACCTTTAGTATTTACATTTCAATTGTTCTGTTTTGGCAGTTTACCTTTACCTTTTGTACTTTTTGAGATTACTCATTGACCTGATTTTTTCTATTTTACTTATTGCCATTTGAAAGTTTATTTTCTCTTTGAATTTATTCATTAACTCATTACGGAGCATGACATATAGTAGTTTTGTACTTGTTCATTAGTCACAAATTGTTTTGTTTACTAGGAATTTGGTCTAGTACCTAAATTAAATTTTCCTGTTAGCAATTCAACATTTATCAACTGACAATCTCAAATTTTTACTATGTATTTTTTATTGTTTTGTACTCATGATTATTGAGTCAATTTATCATATTTCAACTGATTGTCTCAATTTTTTATTATGTCATTTTTATTGTTTTGTACTCCTGACTATTGAGTCAGTTATTCGTATCTCGTCAGTCAACTGCCCTGTGTGGCATTTCCTAAATCTAAGACAATATGTCACGTTTCTCAAAGTATACAATAATCTATTGAACTGTTTTACTTAACCTTACTTTTATTTGGCGTCTTTCCCAGCTACCAGTTTTATTATAAATTATCATTCATTTTTTAGCATGTTGGATTTGTGCAGTAGTACAATAAATATACAATTCATACATCTTAACATTTTTTATTTACAAAAGCATTTCTTACAGTCCACTATTATTTCATTCAGTGGCACAGATCACACATGTTAAAATGGTCCTCCTTCGGCCAGATCAAGGCCAGTGACCTGGGACAACTCATTATCTAATGACCCCTGGTCAACTCAAACTTTTTTAAATTTGTAAAAAAAAAAAAAATCATCCTGATCTTTAACATTGACGCCTTAGTTTAGGGTCCAATTTTTGACATTAACTATTGTATTAGCATTGTTTGTATTAATAGATTCTCATTCATTTTCAAGGTTAACTGGACCCCAGACAAGCACGCTGCGCTCGTGTTGGTACCAGTTTCTCAAGACCTGAATCATTGTAAGCTGCCACACTGCATCCTGTGCACAAGTTGCTCGAGCGCCACCATTATCACTTGCTTGGTGTCACATCACTCAGTTCATTTGGCTCTCCACACAAGCCTTGGTGACACATCTTCTTGCAAACGTTTGCGCTTTAAACGTGGGCACACGCACAACTACAGTTGGCAGCATTTTAGGGTCGCAAATATTCTAATTTTAAGTTGTAGTAATCTTTGTAATCATGGCTACTGAAGTTCTTCCAACTGATATCTCGGCGCTAATAGCAAAGAGAAAAAATCTGTTTGATCACCTACAGTGGCTCATTGATCAGTTTAATTTTGAAACGCCTAGAAATCAGCTAGAATATCATGAATTAATCACTGTCAAAGAGGAAATTGATACCCTTCGACACGCCTATGTTAATATCAAGGATAGCTTAGACGAAGGGGATCCCAATGGAGACAAAACTATTCATTATGAAATTTCAAAAAAATTTATTAACATTACTTCTAGAATCAAGGCCAATCTGGCAGCCTTTGAAGAGGCCAATAGGGTTCTCATTGAACCTGCATTAGTGCATGCCCCCACTCCACGACCTATTCAATTTTCACAAGGTTTCAAATTACCAGAAATACCATTACCTCGTTTTAATGGTGATTTTGAAAATTGGTTGAATTTTCGTTCTGCATTTACTAGTATTATAGTTGATAATGATTCAGTTGATAACAGTGCAAAGTTTCAATATCTCAAACAGGTATTATCCGGCGAAGCGTTGAATAGAATCGCCAATGCACCACCAGGTGATTTCACTTTAGCTTGGAATTTGTTGAAAACCAGGTACGACAATCCAATACTTATTGCTGATCGACATGTTTCGGCAATCTTGAACCCACTGCAACTCAATTCAAAATCAGCACAATCTTGGCGCAGTCTTATTGACCATCAAAAAACAAACATTTTTGCTTTAGAAGCACTTGATTTAGGTATAGATGTTAAAGACCTTCTGTTCATGTATGTCACTGTGTCTCGTTTTGATATTGCTACCCTACGTGATTGGGAGCGATACAACTCTACTATGGATGATGTTTCTATTGACAATCTCTGGAACTTTATGGAGTCCCAACATAAAGTGTCACAAGCTGTGTCACTTAATTTGAATCACTCAGCTCAGGTCAATCCTAGGGCTAACCAGCAGCAGCCCAGCAGATCGGCAGCTCTTTCTTTCAACTCTAACAATCGTAGTATTGGAACATCCAATTCATCATTCAACAATAGTCGCAGTACTGCTACACCCAATTCGGTATTTCAACGTCCCAATGCTTGCTTGTATTGTAACAACTCAGCACATTCTGTCTTCACTTGTTCTCAGCTGTCAAATCTACAGCCACAAGCTCGTGTTGACGCAGTACGCAAAAAGCACTTGTGCTTCAATTGTCTCCGCCCATTTTCAACAGGACACCAATGCTTTGGTGCATGTAAGCAGTGTGGCAAGGCACATCATTCCATTTTGCACGGTGCATCATTTCAATTTACGTCATCTTGCTCTAAGGCTACAGCAAATGCCAACAGTGTTCAATTAAGGAATACTACAATTTCCTCCAACAGCAATCGTTCAGCACATCTTCACAGCTGCAGTTGTGGTTCACAGCCGGCAGTCAACCTCCGCACGTCGCCGCTCGCTTCATCATCAGTTGTCGCATCTACTTCTGAACAGTCATTGAATTCAACTGTAGAGTCATCTGCTAGGTCGCCGATTCCAGCCGCTGGTCAAGTAGTTAGTAACTCCAGTCATACATATGATGGCAACAAAAATTCAACAGTATCCATCATGCCTACTGCAGAGGTAGTAGTCTATAATAAGGTTGGTCAACCTATTTTGTGTCGCACGTTGTTGGACACAGGTAGTGACACCTGTTTCATTTCCAAACATCTTGCTTCACGGTTGTCTTTAGTTTCAACTTGTCATAACAATACTATACATACAGTTTCTGGCATCAATACAGCACCGATGTATTCCACATCTGTGGAAGTGTTTTCTTCTGATCGCACATGGTCTAGAAAGGTCTCTTGCATTATTGCCGACAAAATTACACCCAGTCTTCCACCAGTAGGAATTGATATTTCAAAACTTAGTTTGCCCACTCACATTCAGCTTGCTGATCCTGCTTTTCACCTTTCTCAGGGAATCGATCTTCTTTTGAGCGTTTCAGTCTATGCTTCCATATTGACATTCGGTCAAATTCAAATTTCATCTGACTGCATTTTGCAAGGCACCAAACTAGGTTGGGTGGTTTGGGGTGCTGTCTTGTCCACGCACTCATCTCAGATAGAACCTTCTGTTCATTCCAACTTCATTTCTACTTGTGAGATTTCCAATCAGATGGAAAAATTTTGGAAGCTTGAAGAAGTTCTTCCTAAGGACAATCTAACAGCTGAGCACCGAAAGATTGAACAGCATTATCTTGCCAATGTCGAGCGTGCCTCAGACGGCAGATTTTCTGTGGCTCTTCCCAAAAAAGAGTCATTTCACACTCTAGGTCAATCTCGTTTCCAAGCTCTTAACCGTTTCCATTCACTGGAAAAAAGATTGGCTGCTAATCCTGAATTGAAGGAGCAGTATACGGCATTCATGGATGAGTATCAATCATTGGGACACATGTCTCCAGTTCCACCCTCGCAACCATTTGACAAATGTTTCCACATTCCGCATCACCCAGTCTTCAAGCCTGATTCTACAACTACCAAACTTCGAGTAGTATTTGATGCGTCGGCAAAATCTAATACCGGCGTTTCTCTCAACGAAGTACTGCATATAGGTTATACAGTTCAACCTGAACTTTTCGACATTGTTTTGCGATTTCGTACACATCAAATAGCATTTATTTCAGATGTGACTAAAATGTATCGTCAGATTTTGCTGCATCCTGATGATCGTAACTTCCAACGTATTTTTTGGCGAGCAGACATCAACCAACCTATTCAGGAATTCGTTCTGAATACTGTCAGCTATGGAACTGCACCTGCTGCTTTTTTAGCAACACGTACACTCAATCATCTTGCTGATATAGACTGTCAACCAGATTCACCAGTTTCCATCACTATCAAAAATAGCTTTTACGTTGATGATCTTATTTCAGGGTGTTCATCTCTTGAAGAAGCTATTCCTCTGGTTCAACAGGTGATTGCTACACTGCAGGGAGGTGGTTTTGAGCTTAGAAAGTGGCTTTCTAATTCTAGTGAATTATTATCTACTATTCCGTCACATTTGATTGAGACAGTTTCGTCAAAACCTCTATCCGATTCTAATGATAGCGTTGTCAAGGCTCTAGGCCTCATTTGGAATGCCACTTCGGATGTTCTCCTCATTTCATCTAGTGTTTCAGAAGTTTTACCCAAAAAATCATTCACAAAAAGGGAATTTCTCTCTTGCATATCCAGCATTTTTGATCCGCTTGGTCTAATCTCTCCGGTTGTCATCCTACCAAAAATTTTATTTCAAAAACTCTGGTTATTAAAAATGACTGGGATCAGAAACTTCCTCAGGATTTATTGGAGGAATGGTTAGCAATTCTACATCAATTACCAAGTATTTCCAACATTTCAATTCCATGCTGTGTCTTACCTCATGACGTTGATGCCTCTTTGGAATTACATGCGTTCTGCGATGCCAGTATCGCCGCATATGGTGCTTGTCTATACATACGCAGTGAATCACCAACTGGAGTCAAGACTCAATTACTCACCTCAAAATCGAAGTTGGCGTCTCTCAACCCATTGTTAACAATCCCACGGTTA
This sequence comes from Nilaparvata lugens, assembly GCF_014356525.2. NCBI lineage: Eukaryota > Metazoa > Arthropoda > Insecta > Hemiptera > Delphacidae > Nilaparvata > Nilaparvata lugens. The sequence continues at coordinate 41,263,953 of NC_052518.1, read as the reverse complement.
GAATTACAAGCCACTCTATTAGCATCACGTCTAGTCAACAAAGTAATCAGCGCTGCAAAACTTGTTTTTTCAGGAGTCTATTTATGGACCGACTCAAAAATAGTGTGTGATTGGCTGAAGGTCATGCCAAATCGTTCTGATATTTTCGTTTCAACCAGAATCTCAGAGATTCAAAACACCACTTCTAATTTCCATTGGAATCATGTACGCACAGCAGACAATCCTGCCGACCTGGTTTCTAGGGGTTGCTCACCTAACATTTTGGTTTCTAGTAAGTTGTGGTGGAATGGACCATCATGGCTAGCAAATTCACCCTCAACCTGGAAGGAGATTTCATCGAATGTAATCATTTCACAGCCTAAAATCTCGCTTGTCACTTGTTCAACAACTTCATTGTTTTCAGATCTATCATCAAAAATTTCATCATATCACAAATTAGTTTGCATTGCTGCTTACATTCTTCGTTTCATTCATAATTTGAAGCATTGCCGTGAACCAGCATCTCAGAAATCTGTTGAACTGTCGGTTCAGGAAATTCAAACTGCTGAATTGCGCATCATTCAAGACATTCAATCAGATGTTTTTGCCGACGATTTGAAATCTTTGCGTCAGGGTAAGGAGCTGCCCTCCAATAGTTCTATCAAGTCACTTTCTCCATTTATTCATACTGACAATCTTCTGAGAGTAGGTGGTCGTCTTCGGGAGGCAGATATTCCATTCGACTATAAACATCAAATCTTATTGCCAGCTAAACATAGGTTCACGCGTGCGCTCATTGTCTCATTTCATAGACGTCTTCAACATGCTGGCGTTCAGGTCACTATGGCCAGTATTCGACAACGTTTTTGGATACCATCCACCCGTCGCATCATCAAGAGTGTAATAAAGGGTTGCAAAATGTGTTTTCGTTTCTCTACGTTTTGTTCTGAGCAAATCATGGGGCATCTTCCCGCAGTTCGTGTACAACCGGATTTTCCATTTTATAATTGTGGAGTTGACTACGCAGGTCCTCTTTCAATTCGTCTTGGTGGCTCAAAGTCGCGCAATTTCTCCAAGGCTTACCTTGCTTTGTTTATTTGCATGGTAACGCGCGCAGTTCACGTAGAGGTGGTCTCCGAGCTTTCAACAAAGGCCTTCATTGCCGCACTCATCAGGTTCTCTGCTTGTCGTGGCATCCCTTTTGCCATTCATTCAGACAATGCTACAACGTTTGTTGGCGCTCACAATGAACTCAATGAGTTACATGCATTTCTTTCAGATTCTGCTATTCAGTCTGAAATTCACAACTTTGCCGCCGTTTTCAACATTGGTTGGCATTTCATCCCTCCCAGGGCTCCTCATTTTGGAGGTCTATGGGAAAACGCTGTAAAAAATTTTAAACGAATTTTCAGAGTGGTCACTTTGAATAAGATTTTGAATTTTGAAGAGCTTTCCACGCTGTCTGCACAGATTGAAGCTATCCTCAACTCCCGGCCTCTTGTGCCTCTGTCTGAGGACCCTCAAGATTTAGCATACTTGTCTCCTGGGCATTTTTTGGTTGGTCGTCCGCTCACTGCACTGCCGTTCCACACACCAACCACCACTCACATCGATCACCGTTCACGCTGGCGTCAGTTAGCACTGATCACTCAGGAACTCTGGGATCGTTGGTCTGCTGAGTTTCTAGTCACACTTCAAAGGAAGAGCAAGTGGAGCTCTGAATCTGAAAACCTGCAGATTGGTGCTGTGGTTATTCTCAAGGACATGGGTACGTCACCTTCGGTATGGAAACTTGCGCACATCACGGCCGTTCATCCAGGGAAGGACAACAAGGTACGGGTGGTCACCGTTCGCACCGCATCAGGCACTTACAAGCGGGCTATTTCTAGCATTGCACCGCTTCCACTCGACGAGGAATTTTCTGATTAATTCAGCATTGATCATCCGACATAATCTCCGTTTCTTTTTTGTTCTCTCGTATGTCTCTCTTTTGAGACCCTGCAGGCCTCAAGGGGGCCAGGTTTATGTCAGATTTCGCACTATGCATTGTGTTCTTGTCCCAACTTGTCGCGTTAGTGCGCAAGTCACTTTGTCATTGGTCCACTTTCACTGTGTTTTCTGCAGTTCACGGATTACATCAGTTTTTTGTCATGCTACATTTGTACATTAATTTTATTGTACATTTTGGTATTATTTAATATTATTTTGGAGTATTTCCTACCGTGTCTAGACGTTTTTTACGCATATCTTTTTCATCGACGTGGCTATGCGTGGCTTCTTGCAGCGCGGTTCGTGCATGCATTTTTCCTGTTTCCTTCTACACACAGCAATGGCATAACAGTTCACATCAGCTTTTTTCCGTTCTTCAATTTTCGTCGCTTTCAATTCAAAATTTTCAATTCTCAAGTTTTAAATTCATGTTTATTCAACGTAGAATGTTTCTTCCAGTGCTTCGATAAAGTTTCAGTATTTTCGGTTCGTTAGTTTGTGAAATATCTTCAATCATCAGTATTTGGTATGTTCCAACACGTTTCATTCGTCACGAGTGCTTCGAATTTTTATCTTCAATTTAAATTTATTCACTTCTCAGTGTGAGAACTCAAATCATTTTTTATATTACTGATTACGAAAATCAAGTTTCCAGAACATTCAACATTCAGCAACAAGTTATATGATTGAACTGAACATTCATTTGCGGTAGGCATTTTGTGGTAGGGCTTGAGGCCCAATTTCGCATTCATCGTTTCATTGAAGTAATTCTGGTCTCGCGGGACATTATTACTGGTGTGTTGCTTGCATTCCAAGATCACACTCTCATCATTTCACGGTGCAGTCAGACGTTCTGCTCTGTATCCGTTTTGTTAGGTTAGTCAACTAGCTACCTAATCATTCATTGCTAGATCGAAGTATTAGCAATTTTCATGTCTACCCCGTAGATGGTGTATCAGTTTCAATCAGTTCTTTTAGTGATCTACGAACATTTGTTACATTTTCATTCACCATGCCAAGCATTTGGATGGTTGTCTATTCAGACATTCACTATAGCATCAGTGTTGTGAATTTTGGCCGTCGCCAACTCAATTAACTTTGCATTTCATTCACCGTGCCTAACCTTTGGACGGTTCATTCAATTCAAATTCAGTGAATCTTCAGCTACGTTACTTTCAAGTTTATGTGTTGCATATCTCAACTGTGTCACACCGTCATTGTGTCAGTCTTGCCCGTATTGCACTGACAATAGTTAACCTGACATTACCCACTCATCGCTGTGTCGCCGCCGTTCCTGTGTCGTCACCACTGAGCCATCGCTGTTGGCTATCCTGATTCGTCACCATTCCAGTCCGGAGTCTGTCGCTCGGATTGATTCTTGTCCTGCTTGCGGGTCATCCAAGTCGCCGCTCTTCATGGCTCGCCGTCCAGTCCAGCTCCGGTAGCTCGCCCTGGTCCGCTCCATTTCGTGGGTCCATCCAGGTCTCCACCATCGTCCGGTATCATCGAGGGGGTCTCGATGTACTGCCCATCCAATTCAAGATTGGATCTCATGCTCTTCATGCATTTGATAAGTATTCTGTATCAATTTTGAATCATTATCAGCATTTTTCATTATTTGTTCAATTGCCTTGTTTGTTTAATTATTATTTGACCTTTTCAGGGTTTACTTGGAATTATTTATTCTAAAGTTGCGATTCCCATTTGTAGACACAACTTTTTACCAATATTTTTGGAAGTATTGCAAGTATTTGTATTTTACATTTTTTATATTGACTTATTTAAATATCGATCAACTTCCAATTAATTTTTTGTTGACTTATTATTCATATTTGACTTGTTATATCAAGCATTAAGATTTAGTCTAGGCCATTGTCAATTCCGTTCTTGAATACAGTGTCTGTTTCATTTCACTGTACTACCTATTTTATATTGTCTTTAAAATTATTAATTACATTGAATATATGCTTTTCAATTGACGTTCAACTCATGATTATTTAGTGTATCTAATAAAACCTATCCAGAACTACAAAGGTTTTAATATGTCCTGAAAGCATTCGTTTTTTTTTTTGTTACCTTTAGTATTTACATTTCAATTGTTCTGTTTTGGCAGTTTACCTTTACCTTTTGTACTTTTTGAGATTACTCATTGACCTGATTTTTTCTATTTTACTTATTGCCATTTGAAAGTTTATTTTCTCTTTGAATTTATTCATTAACTCATTACGGAGCATTACATATAGTAGTTTTGTACTTGTTCATTAGTCACAAATTGTTTTGTTTACTAGGAATTTGGTCTAGTACCTAAATTAAATTTTCCTGTTAGCAATTCAACATTTATCAACTGACAATCTCAAATTTTTACTATGTATTTTTTATTGTTTTGTACTCATGATTATTGAGTCAATTTATCATATTTCAACTGATTGTCTCAATTTTTTATTATGTCATTTTTATTGTTTTGTACTCCTGACTATTGAGTCAGTTATTCGTATCTCGTCAGTCAACTGCCCTGTGTGGCATTTCCTAAATCTAAGACAATATGTCACGTTTCTCAAAGTATACAATAAATCTATTGAACTGTTTTACTTAAACCTTACTTTTATTTGGCGTCTTTCCCAGCTACCAGTTTTATTATAAATTATCATTCATTTTTTAGCATGTTGGATTTGTGCAGTAGTACAATAAATATACAATTCATACATCTTAACATTTTTTATTTACAAAAGCATTTCTTACAGTCCACTATTATTTCATTCAGTGGCACAGATCACACATACCATATGACAGCATATCTTTGAAATAACACTTACTTATTGATTTCTAATATTTGGTTGCAGTTATTTAATATTTCATTGTTTTTTCACAGCATTTTCTCACCTCACAACTCGGTTCCCCGGTCTCATAAGCAGTTGTGCTCTCGTGAGGGAAACATATCTGCATCGAGAGAAGCATAGCCGAGGAGCTAGCTTAGCTGAGATGATACCTGAGCTGAGACAACCACAGTCGAGGAGCTACCTGAGCTGAGAGAAGCATAGGCGAGGAGATAGCTGTCATTTTGTCAAATCAACACATGTAAGTACATTTTTACTTTAATTTTATCCTTCGAGGACAATTTTTGTCATCGGAGGACAGTTTTTGTCCTCGGAGCACAGTTTTTGTCCTCGGAGGATAAAAAACCTTCTACAATATACTGCATACATGCGATTTTACCTCATCTTTACGATACGCTATATCCGGAACATCCAACCCCCGCTCTTCTTTCTCACACTCTTCATATAAACAAAACGGTAAATGCATTACTTTTTCAAATGGATTTTCGATAATATATTTACAAAATACACATTGCAGATAGTGATTTTTATGTAAGAAATAACCATCTCTCGCAAAATATGCTCTATCAGTTAATGATTTGCAATAGTCACAATGTAGATGATGCTTTACAAAATACTCTCCTTGAACAGATAAATCTTCTTCTATATCACAACATTTCAACATAGGACTCACTTTTTTGAATAGCATTCTCGTCTCTCGATTGATTTCAGTTATTAAATATTTCATTGTTTTCACAGCATTTTCTCACCTCTCAACTTGAGTTCCGGACCTCATAACCAGTTGAGCTCTCGTCGAAGCAACACACCTGAGAGGAATCAATCTGAAAGGAAGCTAGAGCTGAGACGATACCATAGCCACCTACACAGTCGAGGAGATTGACGCAGCCCAACCAGTACATGTAAGTACATTTTTACTTTAATTTTATCCTTCGAGGACAATTTTTCTCCTCCAAGGACAAAAAAATTGTCATCCGAGGACAAAATTGTCCTTGGAGCACAGTTTTTGTCCTCGGAGGATAAAAAACCTTCTACAATATACTGCATGCATGCGATTTTACCTCATCTTTACGATACGCTATATCTGGAACATCCAACCCCCGCTCTTCTTTCTCACACTCTTCATATAAACAAAACGGTAAATGTATTACTTTTTCAAATGGATTTTCGATAATATATTTGCAATAGACACATTGCAGATAGAATGGATTTTTATGTAAGAAATAACCATATCTCGCAAAATACTCTGCTTTATTGGATAATGATTTACAAAAGTCACAATGTAGATGATGATGCTTTTCAAAATACTCTCCTTGAACGGATGAATCTTCTACACAATTAAAAGTTAAATATCCTTCTTCATATTCTCGTAGAATATTATTATCGAAATTCACATATTCAATTGTTATATTATCTTTCCTTCTACAGTTCGGACTGTACCTTGCATGTTCTATTGCTGGTATGTCACTTTCTTCCCATTTTCCCAAATAAATTGAACAAAATGCACATCGCACAATGTCTGGTGCAGATGAGAATATAAAGCCTTCTTTCGCCATGTTTTCCGCGGACAAATGCTGAGAAGATTTCGACCATCTTTTATCAAAAGATAATAATCTTAATCTTTCATACAACATTATGTGATCTTGAGATATCATTTTCACACACAGCCTTCTTCTACCAATGTCAATTCACAACTAAACATGCTGTTGTACTCTATCTCATCCTGATCATTATTCTTTTGTTTTTCAGAATCATGCCGAGGGAACGCAGACTACGTGGCGTGAATTCAAGCGCAGTCCGCCATCGCATCACCCTCGATGACGAGCCTGAGGATATTGACATCACCAACGTGCTTGAGAGGTCGAAATGTCGAGTTTTCGACATAATTAGGGAACATGCGGCACGCCATGATGGGAATGTAAAGTGGTTTATAGTATTAAATGTTTTGCTGTATAAATTAGTGGTGATGGATGACAAGCAGGTTGGTGAGACTGTCTCATCTCTGAAAAATCTACATAGTTACTCCAACATAGCGCTAAACGTGCTTGAGAACTATGAAGATTTTAATGAGCATTTTTTCTTGGCTGTGAAAAAAATCCTCTCATCTTTCAAAAATTTCGTAAGACATGGGAGTGGATGGGTGCTAAAGAAAATTGAATCACTTGATGTGAACATGATTAAATTTAATCCCATATACACATCCAGTTTCATTCAAACACCGCAATTTCTTAAAAACAAAAAATGTATTATAAATGTCAAAAATCTCTCTGACGAAAAATGCTTTTTATGGTCAGTGCTTGCGTATTTCCATCAGAAACCAACAAACTCGAGCTTGAGTGTAAAGTATTTGAGCAAGTTTGCTCACACACTTAATACGCGAGGTGTAAATTTCCCGGTGACGACACGCGATATTAAGAAATTTTAAATACTCAATCCGGATATTGCAATTCACGTCATCGCGTACGAGAACAAAAAGTTTTTCCCCTTCCGTACAAGCATTTTCCGCACTCGTAAGCACCAAATTAATCTCTCAATGCTAAAAGGCGATGCAGGAAAAACTCATTTCTGTTTAGTAAATACCGCGAACGGGAAAAACGGGCTATCACGTCTTCTCTCCCACCTTTCAAAATGCCGCGGTCAAGTACACATTTGCAATTTTTGTTTCCATAGATTTACATCGACCAAATCTAAAAATTATGATGGTAAAGCAAATTTGTTGAAACATGTGGAACTTTGTTCCAAGTTTGAATCTCAGCGCGTTTCATATCCTAAACGCGGAGAGACAATTAAATTCAAGAAACTAGGCGTGACATTGAAGAAAAAGTACACCATTTACGCGGATTTAGTAACTTATGTTGTTAATATCGATAATAATGATGATGATGAATCCGATTCTGATGAAATTACTTGTAGTTACACAAAGAAAACAGCGTGTCATATTCCCTGCGGCTATTGTTTCGTTGTTATAGATGTTAACAGGGAAATCGCCTACGGACCTGTACTCCATAGATCGAGTAGTTTATACGAAAAAATCATGGAGAAATTTCTTCAGGAAATTACAGATCTCTGCGACATTTTGTATGAGGATATGAAACGAGAAATTCCGATGCAAGCTTTATCCGAAAGTCAAGAGCGCGAATTTCAAAATTCGGTAAACTGCGGGCTTTGTGCTGAACCGTTTTTAGACAGCGATATTAAATGTCATCACCACACGCATGAAACCGATAATTACTTATGTGCGGCACATGTTTCTTGTAATTTAACAGCTCATACACCGGAGTACATTTTGTGTTATTTTCATAATTTCTCCGGTTTTGATTCGCATTTTATTCTGAAATCGCTCGGTAAATGTAAAAAAGAAATTTTCTGCATCGCAAATACGTCAGAGAGATTTTTGACACTTTCAGTAGGCAAAATTAAATTTTTAGATTCCTACAAGTTTATGTTTGAATCCTTGGAAGTATTGGTGCGTAATTTGGTAGAAAGTACAGACATGGAAAAGAAGTTCGAGCGATTATTTTCAGTATTTCATGATCCACCTCGCGAACACAGACAGCTCTTGTTGAAAAAAGGAGTATATCCTTACTCGTACATGAGCTGTCCCGAAAAATTCGCGGAAACATCGCTTCCTCCCATCGAATGTTTTCATAATGATTTAACTGATACACCTCTGTCTCACGAAGAATATGAGCATGCGCAAAGAGTGTTCTCAACATTCAAGCTGAAAAATCTGGGTGAATATCACGATTTTTATTTATGTTTGGACTTAATGCTATTAGCGGATGTTTTTGAATCCATGAGGTCTACACTTTTTAGCTCATACGGCCTTGATGTCACCCATTTTCTTTCCCTCGCTCACTTTACCTGGAATTGCATGCTGAAACACACTAAAGTCGAACTAGAATTGATTACTCATCCTGACATGCATCTTATGTTTGAGGCAGGGATGAGGGGTGGGGTGTCATTCATCGGTAAAAGTTATTGTGAAGCAAATAACAAACATCCACCCGAAACATACGATCCTTCAAAACCGAGTAATTATCTCCTTTATATCGATGCAAACAGTTTATACTCGGAAGCTATGAGCCGAAGCTTACCTGTTGGAAATTTCTTCCTCTGAGAGGAATTTGAAATTTCCAAGCTTGATTTCGCGAATTTGGACAGCAATTCAGAAACCGGATATATAATAAAATGTGATCTCAAGTACCCTCAAGATTTACATGATAAGCACTCCAGCTTCCCACTCGCACCTCTCCACTTAACACCGCCGCACGAATTGCTGTCAAACTACCAAACAAATGAGAACGGTCAAACTGGAACCAAAAAGCTCATGAACACACTTTTCGACTGTGAAAAGTACATTGTTCACTATGTCAATTTAAAGCTCTACCTTCAGCTCGGTTTGAAATTATTAAAAGTGCATCGCGTCATTGGCTTTTCCCAATCTCCCTGGCTGAAAAGCTACATCGACTTCAATATCCGGAATAGACAGAACGCAAAAAATAAATTTGAAATATCCTTCTTTAAGGCCTGTTGCAATCTGATCTTTGGCAAGACAATTCAATCTAGTCGTAAGCAAATCAATGTTAAAATTATCACGGATGAAAAACGGTTAGATAAGTACATTTCAAATCCACTATGTAAATGCTGGCAAAAAATTAGTCTGAACGTGATTGCGGTTTTCTCTCGCAAGTTGGAACTTAAAATGAACAAGCCTGTCTATTCCGGCTTTTCCGTAGTGGAGTTGAGTAAATTCCATAAATACGATTTTTTCTATTGCAAATTACAAAAAATTATACCGTGGGATCGTATAGAACTCTGTATGACTGATACCGACAGTTTTCTTCTAAACCCAAAAGTCGAAGATGTGTATCAGTTGATTAAAGAAAATTTGAGCCTTTTTGATACTTCTAACTATCCACCTTGCCACCCTTGCTTTTCCATGGAGAGAAATAAAGTTGTAGGAAAGTTCAAGGATGAGACTGCCTCAAAACCTGTCCATGGATTTGTAGGCCTAAGATCGGAACTTTACTCCTTTTTAGTATGTAACGAGAATGGAGAACCTGTAAATAAATGTATAGCAAAGGGTGTACAGACCGGAGTGAAATGTAGAAAACTTAATTTTAATTTATATAAGAAATCATTGTTTGAACGTAGTGAACACATTGAAAAATTAAATATGATGAGGTCCTATAATCACACCATGTATCATGTTGAATGTGCAAAAATCTGTTTGAGTCCTTATGATGATAAGAGGTACATTGCTGAGAATGGTGTTGACACTCTCCCTTTTGGACATTATAGAATGCCCCCAACACTCTCACTGATTGCTCAGTATGTTCCATGACAATCATCCAACACCACTAATTTTGATTTGACTGTTGTAAATATCATGAATATTATTAGATTTAAGCTAGCTTTAGAGCTTCATAGCGTGCCGCGTGTGAACTATGCCACTCGCAAATATGAACTGAAAAGTGAAAAAGACCTGCTTCAAGCCGACCTTATTGAGATGACAAGTTTATCACGTTTTAATAAGGGTTATAAATATATCTTAGTTGTTATTAATTGTTTTTCAAAATTTGCATATTGTGTACCATTAAAAGACAAGACAAGCCAATCTGTATTTAACGCTCTCGAACCAATTATTTCTAAAAATAAGGGAGTTAAGCTGTTCCAAACAGATCAGGGAACAGAATTCTTTAATTCTAAAGTTAAAGCGTTATTAGATAGATATAGTATTAAACATTACCATGTTTTTAGTGATAAGAAAGCCTCCATAGTTGAAAGGCTGAATAGAACACTTAAAGCAAAAATTTATAGATATTTAACTGAACATGGAACCAAAAAATGGATAAGCAATCTAGACAGTTTAGTTCGTGATTATAATGCAACAACACATTCATCCATTAGAATGAAACCTAAGGATGTGAGGAAGAAAGATCGTAATCATGTTTTAATGTCATTGAATTCTGCATTCAATAGACAATATAAATTGAAAAATTCAAAACCAAAATTTAAGCTAGGTGATATCGTACAAATCTCAAAGAAACGATTATTTTTCGATAAATCTTATAACATAAACTGGAGTGCAGAGTATTTTGTGATTCACTCTATATTTCCTTCTAAACCTATAACCTACTCACTGAGAGATCTAAATGGTGAAGTAATTAGTGCTCGGTTTTATGCAGAAGAAATTAAAAAAACACAATTAAACGAATCGGAGAGACAAGTGTATTTGATTGAAAAAATATTAAAACGTGATAAAAAAGGATTGTTAGTGAAATGGATTGGATTTTCAACACCTAGTTATATTAGTAAAGATCAATTATTAGATGAAAAATAATCTTTTGTAATCTATTGTAAATATCATGTACATTTATTGTAAATAATCTATTGTAAATATCATGATGTACATTTGTTGAAAATATAATAGAAGTATTATTATCAAACATTGGTTCTCATTTCAATCCATAGTTTCATTTTGTAATATAAGAATCTTTGCACACTCAATAGCCGATAAGCAGAAAAGAGGGTGAGGAACAGAGAAGGTAGATACATCCATCCTCTGTCTGATGATGATGATGACAGGAGGTGGAGAGTGGTGTCTACATTCCAATCTCTTGATACGCCCCTCTATGCTAATGCATGTGTGCTCGGTCATTGCTCTCATTCATAGCGGCAATGATCTAACTTTTGTAAAAATTTTCAGTAGCTTATCAGATCACATTCTGTACGTTTGTAATCATGAGTCAAATACCAATTGTTAACTTTGATAAATCAATTACAGATAAAGAAAAGCCTGCATTTTGTAAAAATGGAGACTCACTTCCTCATAATGCAAGAATGTTAATTATTTCTCCCAGTGCTGGAGGAAAAACAAATCTCTTATTTAATTTAGTATTTGCTGAAAATGGCTTAAGATTAAAGCACATTTACTTATTTAACAAGAGCTTATATCAACCAAAATATGTTTTTCTCGAGAAGGTATTTGCAGTTTTGAAAAATATCGGATTTCACATGAAAGAGGATGTGAGCCAAATTCCCCATCTGAACCGTATCCCCGAATATAGCTTAGTAATTTCTGATGACTTACAACTGAGCAATGTGCCACAGATAAGAGAATATTTTACTATAGGACGTCATCGAAATATTGACACAGCATATTTAATTCAGAGTTATGGAGCTACACAGAAACATTTCACTAGAGACAATGCAAATATGATTATAATTTTTAAGATGGATTTATTGAGTCTCAAATTAATTCACAGAGATCATGTTGGAGGAGATATTTCTTTTAAAGATTTCAGTAAACTTTGTCATACAGTTTGGAATCGTAAACCGCATAATTTTGTTACAATTTTGAAAGAATGTGATATAAAGGAAGGAAAATATCGGGATACACTGGACACGATTCTTTCCGTTCAGTAGAGATTAATTCTTTGTACAGTCATGTTGTCTAAAACATATAGGAGGAGGAGAGGAAGGAACATAGTAAATAACAAGAAGGAGAGTTTAATCGAAAAGATTAAGAAATTGAGAAAAGTAATCAGCGACAAGCATAAAAGCTTAGTTAATTTTGAAAGACGATCGGAGGAATACAATAGGAGAACACTCTCACCATTGATAGAACCTATAATGTAATTGGGAAAAACCAAATCTAGTTTTCACTCTAATCATGATTTTACACCTAAAAAGGAAGAAGTAAAAGAGGAACAAGAGAGTATGGAAATTGATGATAATGAGGAGGATGCTGAGGAAGATGAGCAGAGTTATGAGAGTTCAACAGACAATTTTTTAAGCTCGACTAAATTTGAAAACAGTTTACTTGGTTCTAGCAGAAACGATGATGTGCTGTCACAATATCTAAAAACGTTTCATGTGGAGAAATTGAATAATTCAATTAGTTATGGAATTTCATACAATTCTGAAGATGACGTGTATTATATTGGAAATCAGCGAGTAATATTCAACGATGGTTATATAGATATTGGTAAAGACAGATTTCGAATAACTCACGGTCTACTTGAGTTATTATTCAGTTCAAGACCGAATTCGAATCTTTATAATCAGAGAGATCTGGATAAGTATAAAAAAATCTTAACACTTACAGGCATACATTTAGATCGAAGAGGGTATGTTAAACGAAATCAGGGAATTAAATCTCAAATGATTCAGAAGTTATTTCCCAGTAAAAAAATTAGTAAAAAGAAGGGATGGGGTTTATTGAAATTTGCAAAAAATAATTCTCATGATAGAATTTATCAATACTTTGATAATTTTGAGGAATTAGTGGAAAGATTAAATTTACTCTATTCCTCAAAAGCTTCTGGCAACACTGGACATGATATTGAGATCGCGTCTATAATTGAAGAGCTAAAAGAAGCAAAACTAATTGTTGAGTGTTACGATGACTCTGCATCGATTCGGTCGAATTGATACACCTAGTGCTGGGCCTGCTGTTGCTAATCTTACATGTGATATTGACTCGATAACGCAGAAGATAATCAAATCGATAAATCAACAAGGAATCAGCGAAGCTGTGACATTTTATTTAGATTCGCAAATAACCAAACTCGTTTTGGAAAATACAAAGAATATTGGAGTGAGCATAATTGAAAGAGAACATATTCTAAGTACATTACAAAATTTTAGTGCTAATATTGATAAAGCTATTGGAGAGAGAACTCTAACTTTAGAATCTGCTCTAGGAGAAGTGAAAACTTTAACAGACAGCTTTTCATCCCAGTTGGTGAGTATTAACAACGATAAAGTTGATAAAGCTTATTTAGATGAGAAATTGAAAGCCATATCAGATAAAATTAAGAATTTGGAGGATCTCAATACTAAATTAAAACAGCTTAGTACAGAAATTTTTACTAAAGTAAATGAAACACAGCCATCGCTAATTGATAAGCAATATTTAGAATCTACTTTGCAGAAATTGACTAGTTCTTCATTAACAAAGGAAGAGTTTGAAAAACGATTATCTGAAATGGCGAGTGCAATAAAAGCTAATATTATGGACGGTATTGAACAATTCATTACAAAAGATGCCATTGCTATTCTGATTAATCAAATTGCAGATCAGTATGCAACTAAAAATGATATTGGAGATTTTATTAAGAAAAACGAGATGGAAGTCATTGTGAAAAGAGTTCGTGATGAAATAGCTGAGACAATTAAAAATTCGGAAGAGGGTACTGTCATGAGACTGCAGTGTTCGGCTCCATTCATAGATTATCTTAATTTATTCATACACAGGATAGCACATGATATTGTGTCCAGATATGCTCGGGTTAGTTTTCATATGAACTGGATAGAAGCCAAACAACATAACCTTACAGAAAATCAGGTAGCCGAAATAATTACAGAAAAAATGGGGTTAGCACAGTACAAAGGGGTCGTATTGACCCCAAAAACATAAAATCTCAAAAAGACTGGTAAGCGGTGTAATGCGTAGCTGCAAAGATCAGAGTGCAGATCATGGTTTCACTTTAATCTGGCAGTAGAGTACGCTCAATCAAAGGAGAGTTTAGAAAGGTGTTGTTTGAATTCTCCTTCTCTAGCCTTTCGTAACGCAAGGATCGAAATTAATAGAAAATTCAATTTTCTATTAGATTAAGTTAGTGTAATGATAAATTAACTTTAGTTAATGTTCAACCATTGAGTTGAAAGGTAATGAAAAATGGTATGTAGGAGAAAGCAAACTCCAAGGAAACGAGGCAGAGGTATCTTAAGCTCTGCTGCCAGAGTACTTAAGGGGGCGGCGGGTGCTGCTACAGGTATTACTTCAACTATTTTAAATAAATTGATCGATATTACACCTGTGGAGATCCCAATAGCCCCTGGCTACCAGTATTGTGGCCCTGGTACGAAACTTGCAAAGCGATTAGCAAGAGGTGACCCGGGAATTAACAAACTTGACCAGGCTTGTAAGGCACACGATATAGCATATTCACAATATAGTGATAATGCAAATCGATCGAAAGCTGACAGAGCACTAGCTAACGTGGCGTGGGAGATTTTCAAAAATCCGAAAACTCCTCTTGCAGAGAGAGGACTCAGCTACCTAGTTACAAATGTGATGAAAGCTAAAAATTACTTTGGTGGTTCTTTGAGAAAGAAGAAGAAGGGGAAGAATGAGAGGAGAAGTTATAGTAATGATATTAGGTGCAAAGCTATAGCTCAGTTGAAAAAGCATATTGCAGGAAAAGGGTATTTTTTGAAGCCTTTTCCTAGTATTAGTGGGGGCAGAATTTTAATTCCACCCCCACCCCCATCATCATATGGAGTGAGTTTATTCCCTCAAGTTAAGAAACATAGAACAACAACAACAAAGAAGAGTAGGAAGATGACAAAGAAGAGTAGGAAAAAGTAAAAGACATGAATATTGAAGGAGAATTGAGTAATTATGATTTGAATGATTGGTCGAAATTATTACAGATTCAGCTAAGAGGTATATATATGCTAGATGCATCACCCAAAAAAATTCTAAAAAACGAGAATGCCATTGTGAATTTAGCAAGGGAAAGCGAGGATGGCACACACTGGGTTGCATATAAAAAAGTTGGCTCTAATGTTTGGTATTTTGATCCAATTGGAAATTTACAACCGCCATACGAATTGGACAAATATTGGAGAAAAGAAAATGGAGTAAATATATTTTAAAATGTAGAGCACATGCAACCATTAAATAGCGATTTTTGCGGTCATCTTACATCATTGTTTCTTGCAAATCAGTTGTAATTAAGTGTTTGTGCTGAACGCACACACACACGATGGTTGTTATTACATTAAGATCTAACACAAGTAACCTCTATGAACATTTACAAGAAATTATAGAATTGGATAAAAATCGTGAATGGGAAATTGGATTGATTAATTTTTCTAGTTACAATAGTATTGCAAACATTAACAAAGGAACAAATTCCAGCTTCAAATATGGCGATAGATTAATCGAGTTGGATACCGGTGCATATGAAGTAGAGGTTATTATAAAATCTCTAAAGAATAAATTGAATATTGATGGGAAGAAGAATAAACTTATTATACGTGCAAACGCAAATACTATGAAGATTGAAATTCATTCTGATAAGCCTATTGATTAAACATGTTCTGATTCGATTGCTAAGATACTCGGTTTTGATAATGTTGTTTTGCAAGCAAATAAATGGCATTATTCCAAACATTTGGTTAACATAACAAGCATTGACAGTATTGTAGTTGAGTGTAATTTAGCATGTGGCAGTTACTCTAACGGAAAAGAAAAACATATAATCTAAGAATTTTTGCCAAAGGTTCCTAGCGGCTATTTAATAAATGAAGTACCCTCTCCAATTATTCATGTACCTTTGAATACTCGTCGAATTCAAACTATTAATGTAAAGGTAACAGACCAGAACGGATCGTTTATTGATTTCCATGGAGATACAATTACAATTAGGTTACACATACGTGAAAAGTAATGGGTTATCTTATTTTCAACCCGCGCACAAGTGATAATACGTGCATGCACAATCAAGTCATTAGAGAAAGGAACGCGATAGCATCAACACCTAAAAACAAACGTGCTTTGTTGGCTAAAAGCACGAGAATATTAGAAAAGTTGGGTTTTATAGTTGATTGGCGAAATGTCAGGAGGAGCTGCAATTAGTGAAATTCTGGATGTGGAGACAGACCTTCAGTTTTATAATGATATAACCAAATTCCAATTTCACACTCATACAGTTTATTCGGGACAAGAAATAAAAAACTCTGACGAGGCACGTATTGGCATGAATTCATTGGATGTGTACACTTTACCTTGTAAATCATTTATATTGATTGAGGGAATGGTTAGCTGCACAAAACTGGCAGCGCCTGTAGCTGCAGTAGCGGGGGTAGCGGCTGAGCCGCCTGGGCCGCCCATTCCAGCAGACTATAAATTAAGCAGTAACATAATCGGCAACCTTTTTGATGAACTACGATACGAATTAGCGGGACAACAAATTTCCAAATCAAGATTGATTGGATTAACATCCACAATTAAAGCTATTCTAGTGAAGAATACTCTTGATAAAAACACATATCACTTGGCTGGTTTTGACAGAGCAGGATATGAGCTAACAGATAATAAATTCACTTTCTGTGTACCGCTGAAATTAATCCTCCCATTTTTTGAAGATTTTCAAAGAATAATTTTAAATTTGAAACAGGAACTCGTCTTATTGAGGTCGCCAACAGATCTAACTTGTGTTGAGTCGGCAAGTGGAACAAATGTTAGTGTGAAAATTACAAAACTGCAATGGAGAATGCCCCACATAACTTTAGAAGATCATGTAAGACTGAAATTTTTGAGACTGCTCGATGCTGACACTCTACTGAAATTAGGTTTCCGTCATTGGGAAATTTGTGAATTACCAAATTTGCAAAATTCACTTAACCATTTTCGGGCAGTTCGCACCACATCGAGTTTTGATAGCCCAAAATATGTTATTATAATTGCATTTCAAACTGATCGTAAGAATAAAATTAAAAAATCAATATCTAATTTCGATAGCTGCGGTATTTACAATGTTAAAGTATATTTGAACAGCAAGTATTATCCATATGAAAATCTGCTAGGTAAAAAGGAGGTATTATACCGGATGTTCCTGGATTTCACGCCCTCGTATTATAATCATTAAATCAATAGCGAACTCGGAACAGAAATTGACTTTAAAACGTTTTGTGAATCAACACCGCTGATTGTTGTAGATTGTTCACGCCAAGCAAGTCATTTGAAATCATCGACAGATGTTCGTATTGAAATGGAATTTAATAGTGCGGTACCTGCAAATACTTCTGCCTATTGCGTTTTAATTAGCGATCGTGTGATGGAGTACACACCTCTGACGAGCATGGTGAAAGAAGTTCAGTAATTTTGTTGATAGAGTGCATCACTGCATGCAATATTATATAAGGTGTGCACTCTGACAAATTTGGTTCATTATCAGTTTCACCTTTGAACAGGTAACATGTCCTATTCTTTGTGTTCTGATATTTTGGACAAGCCACAAACTCGCTCTATTGGTATTCAGAGCGATCTTGATTCTGATAGTTTTTATTATGAAGCAAGGTGCAGTACACCGAAGCCGCTGCAGGTGGAGGAGGAGAAACGAGAAGAGGAGGGGAAAGACGAAGGATTCAACAAGCCCGGTGAAGATAAAGAAGTGGACAAGCAGGCGCCTACGAAAATTGCTACAGTTGATCTTCACTGGTTTAAACAAGATTGTAATCAAATTATTGTGAAAGAACTTGCCATAATTGATCAGTTTAATAATTATATTGTATTCCATTTCAAATCACCATTCGCAAAGACAGAATTGAGTGCAAAATTGTATAACGATGTAACATGGTTAGAACGTCACTATCATAAAATAAAATGGGAAGATGGAGATTTAGAATACAGTGACTCATCAATACGTGATTACCTTGCAGGTTATGAGAAAATTTTCACAATAGGAACTAAGAAAGCAAAGTTTTTAAGAAGATTACATACTAATGTTCAATGTATACCTGAGGATTTTCCAAAACCCGATTTCAGCTTTTTCACTAGTTCATGGTGTTATGCTGTGTGTAACATTCATAAAAATAGACCACATTCTCGCTGTGCTTTATTCTCTGCGCAACATTATAATTCTTTGTTGTTTAAAAATATGTATCAAACAAATAATTTCTTGTGCGAAAACAATCGAATGCAAAGTATGAAAATGGCGCCGATGTACACGAATTCACAGAAAAGAAACTTTGCTCGTTATGGATTCTTCTACAACAGAAAAGAGATTCAGTGTGTTTATTGCATGCATGCATTGAGACTGCATAAAGCACGTACATGTTGTCTGTCGACAATTAATGAAGAAAGGCCGCTTAATTACTCTATAATAGTACCTGCCTACACATAGTTTTCTTCATTCGCTCAACAACATGGATCCGACAAAGTGGTTAGCTCCTGACAACGAGTTGGAAGTGAGGTTAAAAAACTGTATTGATTGGTATGATGAATGCGAAATTGCTATTAAGAAATCATCTTGTGAAAATTATAGTTTGGTGAAACAATTGAAAGACATTTTTCTAAGCATGGTTAATTTGAACGATATAAGAGACTATTTGTGTTATTATCGTCCTCATAATTTGTCTATAGATAAGTTAATTAAAATTGAAGATGAAGTTATGTATTGTTGTAGTGAAATGTGTAAATAAACTTTTTCTATGTTGAAAACAAATTTTTCATTCAGATATTTCCTTGTGCATTTTGGTTTAGTTTCAGTCTAGACTTGATTGAGCAAGCACGTATCGAAAAAGTTACATCCACCTCATTTTGCTGTTAGCACGCGAGCTGCAATTAATTTTTTTAGAAGCGAGATACGCCCCCTCACAGACATCTGTTACAGCTAAGTGCACCTCCTACCTTATCAATTATAGTTCATAGCAATCAAGGACATGCAGTGTTTTAGCTTTGCAAAATTCAAAAAATTAACTCGGCTCTTGATGTCAATTTCATTTAATGAATTTGATTCAATTGCAAAGAATATTAAATTTTCAACAGGATTCTAAGGCGATGATGTTGATTTAGCGTTAACAAAAACAGAAAATGTACACTTTTCGATTTTATCTGAGATTTTCAAATTGCTCGATATTCTAGACAGCGGGCATCTACATTATTGTAGTGCAAATGATTTGTCAACTATTGTTACAAATTCCGACGAACTTTGGAAATGCTTGTATGACATTGCAGATAAAAAATGTAAAAGAACAACTTAGATCATTGACCTCTCTCTGTTGAGATATGTCAGACATCAATAGAGCTTGATTTCCCCAAGTGAAATAGGTCTGAGGATATCTATACCTATTTTTGGATATGCTAGCTCATTCTAAATTTACTATAGATATTCTCGGAGAAACACTTAAACAATAACGTCTGCGGTTTGTACAGCACATGAAAATTCAATATAAATTGATTGAGTTTTCTTAACTGTCAGGTGGAAAGCAAACCATTATTATTATTATTAAGCATTAGATGTAGAAATATGCATTCACTTCAATCTGTCAGCATAGATGTAGAAATATGGATTCACTTTAATCTGTCAGCATAGATGTAGTAATATGGATTCACTTTAATTTGACAGTAGAGAATTTGAGAATGGATTCACTTTAATCTGTCAGCAAGGGAATTTTTCCCTCAAAGGGAAATTATAATATAAATCTCAATAAATCTTAAACTGTACAAATATGAACATTCAATGATTCTCTCATCAGCTCTGCTGTTAGTTTGATAAACAACATTAGTAAATTATTAACAAGTCATATGGTTCATATGATTAGAAAGAAGAAGCGTGAATGTAGAGCAACCAGCTTCTTACATCTCCCCCCCTTGAACGAGAAACTTTCTCGAAGGTGTCAATTTGCTTGAGTGACAGATGATTGGTTCACTCCCATTGATTCCGCAGGCCACTTCATACATTGAGTTTGATATTCTTCTTATAATGGGGAACGGTCCACTTCTTACTTCATCTAATTTATTTCTATTCAACTTGTTCCCTTTTTCTATATACACTAGTTCTTTTTCCTTGAAACCATATATTCTTCTGTTCTTATCACATCTCAGTTTGTTCCGTTTGTGGTTTAAATTGGAATTTTTTATTGCTTCTTCTCTGTCTATTTGTAAGTTTCGTTTTTTCCTCAGTTGTGATGGTATTATTTCCAAATCCTCTCTTCCAATAGCAGATATCTTGGTGTAAATTTAGTAGTGCTATGGATTGTCTTGTTGTATTCTGATGTGCAACTTTCCGCTATTTTCGACCACGTCCGCGTTCTTCCTTCTGGACTATTCACTTTGCATCTAATACGATTCACCAATGTCTGGTTTAGCCGCTCATTAAGACCATTTGATTGTGGGCAATCTACCGATGTGAACACCATTGTAACACCTTTTTCGAGTAGGTAATCTCTAATCTTTTTTGATTTGATAGACGCATATTGATCAGCTAATAGGATCTTGACAGAATGGTTTTGTAAGATAGGATCTAGCAAACGAATGTATTCTTTAGTAGTTTGACCGCTAGAGCTTGAAGTGAATGCATATCTAGAGAAGTGATCGACCAATATGTGTAGGTATCGTTTTGTTGAGTTGTTTCCACCAAACCCTCCAACAGTATCTATCGACATGATCTCATACGGTTCACTAGCTGGACCCAATTGTGAAAGTAATCCTATTGAGCGACCTCTTCTTGTTTTATTCTTCTTACATATATGACACGAATCACAATAGCGCTTGACCATTTCATCCATGTTGGAAAAGTAGTAATGTGGACGTATGTGTAATAGTGTGTGGTGAGTTCCGATATGTCCTAGTTGAAAATGAATTTTCTCAATCAATTCTTTACCCTTTTCTTGAGAAAGGAAGATTCTTTTGTTTCCTTTCATACATTTGTAGAATATTTCCTCTTTATATTCAACATTCCTATTATTCATTATTGCTTCTTTGTTTTTTTCTTGATCATCTTTTATTTCTTGTATAGATATCAAATTCACAACTGTTAAAATGTCTTCATTTCCTTCAAAGTGCTCTAAAACTGGATTTCTTGATAAAGTATCTGCTTCAACATTTCCTTTTCCTGGGCTATATATCAATGTGAAATCATATTGCGATAGGTAGTATACAAGATCTCCCAATTCTTCATCGGTTCGTGCTTTCACTCTGAGATTCTCCAATGGTTTGTGGTCTGTGATCACTGTAAACTTCCGTCCTATCAACCAATATTGCCAATACATAATTGTCTCTTTTATAGCCATACATTCCAGATAAATAGCTTTTTTCTTCTTCTGAGCAGGGCTCAGTTTTTTTGAAAAATATGCTACTGGATGAAGCTCATTATTTTCTTTTGGTTGTTTCAGTACAGCTCCAAATCCCTCTCCACTGGCATCGGTGAAAATGAATACTGGTTTTTCATAATCATAAATTTGTAATACGGGACTAGAACATAAGTATTTCTTCACGTTTTGGAAAGCTTTATCACATGTCTCTGACCAGATAAAAGGTATGTCCTTCCTCAGTAGATTGTGTAAAGGTTCTAGAACTTTCACTGCATTCTCTATGTATTTATAATAGAAATTTATTTTCACCAAAAACTGGCGTACATTCTTCTTGGTTTTCGGTTGTTTGTCTCTTTTCAATTGCTTTGAGATTGTCAGTGAGTGGACGGACTGAGTTATTTTCAATTATGTGTCCCAAATATTTAATTGAACTCCTTGCAAAGTTACATTTTTCCAATTTCAGCTTGAACCCTTCTTTATAAACCGCATCAAGTACGAGGTTTATATGTTTCAAGTTTTCCTCAAATGTCTTTGAAAATATTAAAATATCATCAATGTAGCAAGTACAAAAATCAGTCAACTTATTTTTTTGTAAAGTGTTACCCAATAATCTTTGAAAAATTGCAGGCGCGGTCTTCAAACCAAATGGTATCCGTAACCATTGATAATGGCCTTCGTGGGTCACAAATGCAGTTTTCATTCTGTCTTCTTTTTTATTGGTATTGTCCTGAATGCTGAATTAACATCAAGTACTGTGTACCATTTACAATTACCAGCCTTCACTGTTATATCTTCTATTCTTGGGAATGGTTGTGGCTCTGGTATTACAATTTTGTTCAGTTCCCGGAAGTCAATACATAGCCGTGATTTTTTTTTTCTTCTCGTTTGAAGGCAAGTGTAACAGGAGATGCAAATGGTGAAGTTGAATATTCAATCAATCCTGCCTCTAAAAGTTTTGAAATTTGTTGTTCTATTTCTTTTTTATCTGGGATACACGTTCTGTATGGCTTCTTAATAATATATCTATCTTCTGAAAGTTTGATTTCTGCCTCTGCATGTTTTACCTCACCTACATCAGATTTGTGTTTTGCAAATAGTGATTCATAACCTTCAATCAGCCTTGTTATTGTTTGTCTCTTTTCAGTATCAAGATAATTCAGATTGCTTTCCATATTTACAGAGAAGACAGATGACTCATAATTCAATCTTTCGACATCTGTTTTGTCATCAACCTTCTGTAAAATTTCTAAATTTTCATTCTGTATCAATTTGAACTTTTTTATTGCATCCAATCCAAGAAGTAAGTCATAAGAGAAATTATTGTTCTTCACAAAATATACATCTAATATTTCTTCGATTTTATTGATTTTCATTGGAAGTTTGGCCCGGCGATTTGTAAAATTCACACCACTAATAGTTTGAAAAAGGTTATGGTCGTTCATAAGTTTTGTCTTCAGCTCATCAACAATTTTCTGATTTATTAGAGTGATATTTGAGCCACTGTCATAAACCCCTTTTACAATCTTCTTTTTATCAACTAGTACATTAACTGTAATCAATGGAATGAACTTACACGCCGGCTTATTCAGTTTTTTGAGTTATCAACATCGAGTGTATTTTCCTCACAGGTTGTGAAATTCATTGTTTTATTTTTATTCCTACAGATCTCTGCAGGATGGAAGCGATTTGGTTTTCCCAAGGCTGTACATACAGAACAAGGAGTCTTCTTTCTTCTTATCTCTTCCATCTTGGTTGAGTCTTTTTTCTGGCTATTTATATGACTATGTCCGTTTGAGTTTGTGAATGAATCATATTTTTGAATCTCATTCATCAGATCTTCTGTGGTCTCGATATTTTCCTTATCTCATCTATTCTGAATATGAACTGGTAGTCCCACAACAATATGTGAGATTCTAGATTCATCTGTCATAGTTCTCTCACATTCAAGCAATAATCGTTCCTTCTTCAAAGCATAATCAAGCATAGATCCAAAATTTTCAATGTATTTCAATGAATATGCATATCTCACATTTGACCAGCCTTTATTAGAAAAAGTTTGGAGAAATGTTTTTGACCACAAATTCCAATTTTTCAATCCTAATTTATATTTGTTGGAAGTATACCAATCTTCAGAACTCCCTTCTAAAAATAGTCTTAAACATGTTATTTTTTCTTCATCGTTGTGGATATTGTAACGGATACATTCTTTCTCAAAATCTTCCAGCCAGAATTTTGCATTTTGTCCAATTTTCCACGAGAATTTTTCCAAAACAAATTTCCTATCAATATCAATTGAAAATTCACTCTTACCTTTTTTCGGCATGTTGAACAAAATTTATAATGATCTTACTTTGCACATATTACTTAAAATGAATAATTGACGAATGATTTTCATTTACTTTAGAAAATCGATTTTAATGTCAATTATAATATAAATCTCAATAAATCTTAAACTGTACAAATATGAACATTCAATGATTCTCTCATCAGCTCTGCTGTTAGTTTGATAAACAACATTAGTAAATTATTAACAAGTCATATGGTTCATATGATTAGAAAGAAGAAGCGTGAATGTAGAGCAACCAGCTTCTTACATATGTATTGATCTCTAATGAATTTTCTACAAGCTCAGTTTTTACCAAATAATTTTTTTCAAATTGAAGATGTTGTAAAGTTATTACAGTAAGAATCCCGTGAAAACTGTGCTATACAAAATTCATAGTCTATAATAACATTTTTCCAAATTTTGGACGCATTTTTGAATGCGTTTTATTGATGGAACTATGCTTGTACAAAGTTAAAGCTTCACAACATATTCTGACAAAGTGAAGTTTAAAGCTTCTTTTCAATTTTTCTAAAATATTTCGACACCTGTGCACTACAAGTTCACAGAGCATTACGAAGCCTGTACCTTTGCTGTTATTTTGTAGCATCAATATGAAGCATGATAATATCATTCTAGAATGATAAAAATGCCTGTACCTTTGGCGTTATTTTGTAGCATCAATATAAAGCATGATAATATCATTCAAGAATGATAGAAATGAATGTTTAAAAATGCATATAGAACAATGATAAACAGAAAATAGACGATAAATAAATGAATGAATTTATTTCTAGTTGAAAAATATCATAACATCTAGTAGTAATTAATTCATTAAGAAAGATATAGATATAGTAATTCTATAATATTATAAAGTATAGAATTGGCTTACACACATATGGGATGGGAAATTCGCGAATTCAAATTGTATGGGAATTAAAAATTCCCATGTAGAATACAAATTCTACATGGGAATTAATATTTTTAATAATCTTCATTAGAATAGACAAAGATATTTGCAAATCTAAGCTACTAATTGTGTTGAACTTGAAAGTCTCTATAATCTATAAAATATTTGAAGAGAGAATGTGGTATATAAATGGAGGCGAGTGAAGTGAGCCGACTCTTTTTGTGTGTAATACCTCTTTCTTTAAACAAGCAATATTTATTTTTTCAATACTTCCAAATATATCATGATGCCATAATGTGAGCATAGTGTAATAAATTGTATTTGTAGAAAAATTAATGGATTCTCAAAACATATTGGATTGCAATTGCCAATAGGGCTAGTCCCAAATTGATATGCGATGCAGCGGGACATGAGTCTGCTAGATGAGATAATAATATTTTTATGATCATAATATTGTAATTTTCACAATGAGACAGAGGTTCATTATAAATCAAATATGAGACAAAGCTTCATTATAAAGAAATGAACATTACTTTATAATTTTATGATGTCAACTCATATAGCAGACTGGGGTTACATCATGTCATGTCGTGTGTCGTTGCAATATGTGACCAGACTAGAAGTTAGGTTTCAAATCTTGGGTTTTTATGAAGTTTATAAATTGATAAGTGTATAACTTTAACCAGGTTTCAGAAATCTACAACCCCTCTTTCTATAGGTGCGTACAGACCTACGTGTCACAAACACGCGTATTTCGCTTTTCATCAGCTCTATATCTTTTGAATTTGTACATGAACAGTTAATTACAGATATAATAGGCATAATATTAGCTGATGAAAAGAGAAATACGCGTGTTTGTGGCGCATAAGCCTGTATGCACCTTCACAATGAACAGTTCTCACTCTTGAATGTTCCCCTGTCAAGAATAACTTATGCTGCATACCTGAGATAAACTGATATATGTATGATGTAGCTCACCTTAATATAATATAGCCATGAATTATAAAATCTGATTCACTAATAATGTCCATATTGTTCTTACATGACTGTGTTTTTGATATAAATTGTATTTGGTGAATACCAACCTATGTAGGTAATCATTAGCCTAATTATTGATTATTTAATATTCCACTTCTGGCCCCTCCCACAGAAATACATAAATCCTGGCTATGTCTTCAACCCTCAACTGACAATAAGAGTAAAGAGAAAGAAGAAATAGACATGAATCGTTTTCAACTGTTGCAATTATTTCACAGAAACTTGAATTTATATTGTTTTTTTTTTCCAATAAAAAAATTTTATTTCTATGTTACAAAGACTGAAAGCTCAGAAGATTAGGCATAGATAATATCGTACAGGACGACTGTTCTGGAGACTTTTTTTAATATCAGATTTTTCTGGCAATTTGAGCCCTGAATAATTTGTACTGCATACTAAAATATTATAATTGATATTATTGATTCACAGCCAAGGATAGATATTCAGTTGTAATAAACCAGTGTGTACGGTTAGTGGTTTTGGGTACGAATTAAAATGGCTGCTGCATTGAAAAAGGAGCTCAATGTGGATTATTCATGATATTAGATAATGGTGATGAGTACAGTAGTAGACGTTTTATTTTGTTCTTATTACCATTATTCATAATGGTGGTTATTCATAATAATAATTTGATCATCTGTTTCCCAAAACTGTCTAGTCCTCAGTCAACCTATACACAGTACTACTAAATTTCAAAATTTTCTGCTTATTGATTTTCGAAGAAAGCTTAGAAAACGTAGAAATAGTGACAAACACTGAACACTAATGAATGATCAGTTTTCAGGAATAACCATTTTCAACTACAATATGGGAGAAAATGTTCTGATGGGAATTCCCTTACATAATCCAGATGCATTGGAATTCTGGTGATAGTTTGTTCATAATATACTGAAAATATGTATTGATCTCTAATGAATTTTCTACAAGCTCAGTTTTTACCAAATGATTTTTTCATATTGAAAATGTTGTAAAGTTATTACAGTCAGAATCCCGTGAAAACTGTGCTATACAAAATTCATAGTCTATAATAACATTTTTCCAAATTTTGGATGCATTTTTGAATGCGTTTTATTGATAAAACTATGCTTGTACAAAGTTAAAGCTTCACAATATATTCTGACAACGTGAAGTTTAAAGTTTCTTTTCAATTTTTCTAAAATATTTCGACACCTGTACACTACAAGTTCACAGAGCGTTATGAAGCCTGTACCTTCGGCATTATTTTGTAGCATCAATATGAAGCATGATATTATCATTCTAGAATGATAAAAATGCCTGTACCTTCGGCGTTATTTTGTAGCATCAATATAAAGCATGATAATATCATTCTAGAATGATAAAAATGATTGTTCAAGAATGCATATAGAACAATGATAAACAGAAAATAGACGATAAATAAATGAATGAATTTATTTCCAGTTAAAAAATATCATAACATCTAGTAGAAATTAATTCATTAAGAAAGATATAGTAATAGTAATTCTATTATATTATAAAGTATAGAATTGGCTTACACACATATGGGATGGGAAATTCGCGAATGAGGCATCAGCGCGTGAGAACTACTCAACTGATTCACTTAAAATTTTGTATGATGATTCTTGATTTACTGAGGAAGATTATATTTTATGCCTACCTAGATCATGTTTGTTAATTAATGAGTAATGAAAACAAATTCATTTATTCTGAGATACAAAGTATATGTTGGATGAAAGAGACAATATAATCGTTTTTTTATTGATTGTCAATATTTACAATTGAATATGTTCAATATCAAAACCTAAATTCAATCTAAACCACTATTCAGTGCTTTAAAAATACCCTTGCGGAGTATACATAAATCAAATTCATTGTTTAATTACTATTCTAGAAGAATCACAAAGCATATATTTATAGAGAGAAGAATAAAAAGAATTTGATTTATGTAGGTACTGAAATTCCATTTTCCAATACAGTTTATCAATATAGATGTAATAACGACATGATAGTCATTATTCAATAACATTCCTAATTAGCCAGATATAATCGATTATATCTGTATAATCGGTATTTACTCACTGTTCACCAGCGTTGGAATACATAATAAATATAAGCTCTTGTTCTATAATGAAAGTTGATCTATAAAAAAAAATATTTATTTATGTCAAGTGAATAGTAAGGGAGAGTAGGTGAACAAGAGTGTGAGAGAGAAGTATGTGCACAGAGATGTGTGTGCTTGTGTGA
Source organism: Nilaparvata lugens (assembly GCF_014356525.2). NCBI lineage: Eukaryota > Metazoa > Arthropoda > Insecta > Hemiptera > Delphacidae > Nilaparvata > Nilaparvata lugens. The sequence goes on along the minus strand of NC_052518.1, from coordinate 41,235,824 downwards.
GAAAGAAGGAATGTATAGGATTGATTGAAAGAGACATTGACAGAGCATCAGGTACATGCGCGCGAGCGGAATCATTATTATTTCCTTATAATATTACTATTGTGTATGGTGTTCTATGAGATAGAACGAGTGAGAGTGAATGTCGAGAGAGCATGGTGTCGAGAGAGAATGAGTGTACGGAGCGAGTGGCGGAAGGGGAGCACGTGTGTGAGAAAGAGGGAATGTATATGATTGAGAGGAAGAAACTTTGACAGAGCAAAGTCTTCTATGAGAGAGAATGAGTGAGAGTGATGTTTGAGCATGGTGTTGAGAGAGAAAAAGGGTATTGAGCAAGCGGAGGGAGCGGAGTTGTGGGGAGAGAAATACCCCTCAATCACGTCATAGTTATGATAGGATAGGTGTGATGTCATTTACTTACGCATGACATCATTCATGGGCGTTCTCTACATAGTGGGCGATCTGCGCATACGACACTGGTGTAGTATGCGCAGATCGCCCACTATGTACAGATGTACCATAGGCGAAAGCATGAGAGAGCACAGTGCAGCTAGTGAAGAGAGATTGTCTATGCGGAGATGGACCATCGCTTGATGTCACAGTGCCATACGTCACACACACAGTCGACTCCCTTCTCATCAATCTCTCTTATTCTAGACTGTTGCGCGCGCATTCTCACAAATGCAATCAGCATTCATGCACTCACATTCCCACTCGAAACTTCCAGCTGATTTTTACTGAAAGAAAACCAGTTTGTGCTATGTACAGATGTACCATAGGCGAAAGCATGAGAGAGCACAGTGCAGTAAGTAAAGAGAGAGATAGCCTATGCAGAGATGGAACATCACTGACATCACAGTTTCATACGTCACACACACAGTCAACTCCCTTCTCATCCTTCTCCCTCGTCATGGACTCTCACAAATGCAATCAGCATTCACGCACTATAGTGAGGTACATGTTTTAATGGCAGTGTGTGATTTGCAATGGTGTTGCTATCCTTGTCTATCGTTCAACAAAACAGATGGCGCTATCTCTTCCACACATTGCGATGTTGCCACATCATTTATCAACAGGGTAGAAATGCAACTAATTTACAAAATATCTCAATCATGAAAATTATAACATCCTTAATAAATATTTTCTCTTCACAAATAAAATATGATAAACTATTCTCAACAATAATGAACAGTTAAATTCATCAGATAAACCTGTATCAGCTGTTTGGGTGGCAAGGCTGAGATCTGGCAACCCTTTTCTCCTATCTTCCTACACTGCCATTATAACGTGGACCTCACTATAGCATTCTCACTTGAAACTTCCAGCTGATTCTCACTGAAATAAAACCAGTTGAAATGAGTACAAACATCTTGTGATGTATCTGCACCCTCCCCTCTCAATAGCCACCATTTCATAAAATTGATTTTTATTATTATTGTTCTCACTCACTCATTCCTCCCAGCTCTTTTTCTTCCAGCACACAAGTTAGAATAGAATAGAATAGAATAGAATAGAAATAATGCTTCAAACTTCAAATTTGCAACAAACAATGAATGAGAAAACACACATTTATACGGCTTGATTAAACAATCATCAGCCGGAAAGTCGGTAAAACCCAATAATACTATTATTACATAAATCAAAGCTATGCAGAATGTTCTTTTAAATAGTGGAACAAAAACAGAAAAAACAACCTTAGAAACAAAATAAATCAATAATGTTGAATTCAATAGAGTGAATATTCCATAAATTAGTTTTAATAGTAACCCACATTCTAAACAAAATCCATTAATTTTATAAAAAGAAAGCTATAATTTTTATATTATGATAATAACTGTCAGCAGTTGGGAAATCATAACATAGAATTTGTCTTGTAGAATGAGAGGACTGTATCTAAATTATTATTGTATTTAATGAAAATACTTGCCAAGCTGGAATTAAAAGAAATATTTACTGTGAGCAAAGATATGGAAATTCTCAAATTAGTATAGATAATAGACTCACCAGCCATAATTTTCATATGTGCCAAATTATCAATTATAAGGTATTGGAATCGAAATACAGGATGGAATATAGAAATGAGAAGGATAAATACCTTTGGGAAAGGAAATACCTTTCTGATACTCTGATACTGTGGCCTGGCGATGATTACAAGCTGCTTGGCAATATTAATTTCACTGCTCCTTGCTTCTCCCAAATATTCACAACATTCATTAAACACTTCAATCAATTATTGACATATAATGTCCGGCTAGACAAATAACAAAATAACAAATAAAGTGAGCCAGTACGGTACACTCTTGACTCCATCTGCCTTTTCTCTCGACTGAGAAGAAGGCCCTGGGCTGACGACAGTTTTCGACAATCCACCACCAGGAGGCAGCACTACACGGAACAGCGCTACATGGACGCGCTCAATTCAAGAAATGGCCACAACATTCCCCCCCACCTGAAAAGATATTTTTCAGCTAGGGCAAAGACAAAAATGACGATTATAATACAAAAATCCAAACATGCAACCACAACCAAGAACACAAAAAAAACCAAGATTCACGACTACACCCTCCACTATTGAGTGGGCACTGGGAAAAGTTTAGTCACTGGTCGTTTAAGACACCCATTCTTCAAACGCACCAGAGCCACTCTCACTTGGCCGTCCATCCCTGGAAAAACTTGTTCCACGATACCTAGTGGCCACTGCAGTGGAGGGAGGTTCGGCTGATCCACAATAACAACAGTGCCTAATTCAAGTGGAGTAGATGATTTCCACCATTTTCCTCGTTCCTGAAGCTCATGGAGATATTCTACTTGCCACCTGCACCAAAAGGATTGCACTAGTTGATTCACCAGCTGAAAGCGAGTAAGACGATTGACAGGAGAATCAACAACATCTTCCATTGGAAAAGCTTTCAATGGGGTAAGTTTGAGAAAATGTGCTGGTGTTAATGCAAGTGGTTCACTGGGATCTTCACTCATAGAGCACAGTGGTCTCGAGTTCAGTACAGCTTCGACCTGAACTAAAACGGTATTCATCTCTTCGTACGTTAACAATTGAGTACCAATCACACGAAATAGATGTGATTTTGTTGCCTTTATGTTTGCTTCCCAGATGCCACCAAAATGGGGCGCTCCTGGCAGAATAAATTTCCAGTCGATTCTATAATCAGACAAATCACCTATAAGACTGGTTTGAAACATAGAAGAGTTAACAAATTTCGAAAGCTGAACTAATTGCTCGTGAGAGCCAACAAAATTGGTTCCACAATCTGAGTAGATTACTCTACAAGGCCCATGTCAAGACAGAAAATGTTGAAAGGCAGCCAAGAATGCTGGAGTAGACAAATCAGAGATGAGTTCAATATGTACTGCTTTTGTAGACATGCATACAAACAGACATATATAGGCCTTCAAAATGACGGGATTACGTCGTTTAGCCATAGTAACTCTTATTGGTCCAGCGTAGTCCACAATGCTCGAAAGGTTTCAATTGCGTTACTCTACTAGCCGGTAAATTAGCCATTTTAGGGGGTGAAATCTTTGGTTTACACCGAAAACATTTATTACAAAGACAAACACATTTACGAACAACAAGATGACCAGACAGAATCCAAAACCTTTGCCTGATTAAGGATAACAGCAGATGGGGCCCAGCGTGACAGTTCTTCACATGAAAATTATTCACCAATAACGTGATAAAATTGTCCTTTTTCGGCAAGATGATTGGATGACAATTATCCAAACCAAGATTAGCTGTTGACAATCGACCGCCGACGCGAATCACTTCATTCTCTAGGAATGGAGACAAACGCTGCATACGAACTGAACAACACTTTCCTGTTTTCAATTGAGACAATTCATTAGTAAAATGGATTTTCTGTACTAGTCTACATAGATACATTTCAGCTACATTCAAATCAGACTCACCCTGTTTAGGTAATACACGAACAAATTTCAAAATCACAATTACTACACATAACAAACGTTGGTAGCTTGAACAGCGTTGAATCAATGAATATATCACATTATCACAAGTCGCATCTGTGTGAAGAGTTGTGAGAACATTAGTTTTATTTTCAATTGGATCCTTGATAGAGAATCTCCATAGAATACGCTGGTATCTTCAACATGATTCTTCCATCACGATTTGACAATACATCTGACGTATGTCAGCTATCAATGCCATTTGAAATAATCGAAAATTGAGAAACACAACGAAAATATCCGTTTGCAATTTCGATCCAACATGCAATATTTCATTTAACGATAGCGATGTGGTGGTCTTAGCACTAGCATAAAAAACAATATGAATTGACGTTGTGGAGCTGCTTGCTTTAACAATTGCATGATGTGGGATGTGATAACCACTCTTATCAGACTGATCAGTTATCAATGACATGTGTCCCGGTTTCAAATAGTCTTTCAATATTTCGTGATAGGCAACATGCGCTGTAGAATCCAACTCCAAACGTCTTTCCAAATTCAAAAAACGTTGTTTGGCAGAATTATACGAGTCACCCTAATTATCAGGGGGTTTCAACCATGACAACGAAACGATAAACCTCCCCGATTCAGTACGACAAACAGATGAAACATAGTTATTCTCACAATCGACTTCTTGAGGTTTTAGCGGCCGTGTTGAGGCAGGGCACTCTTCCAATTCCCAAAATTTTCGAATCATTTTATCCAATGAAAGATTGCACACAACATGACTGCTCGTATCACACGACGACGACAAAACTGGAGCTCTTCCCATGAGGAAATAACCCAAAAGACTGTCTATAGCTGTAATCTCATTCACCTTTCCCACCACACGATCAGACTTCAGCAAATGAGGTAACAATTCAGCATCAATAATATCATCAATATTGTATTCGGTGAGTAGAATTGTTCATCAGCCAATTGTAATCCACTCAAATGAGACAAATTAGACCTATCTATTTCACAAGAGGGCAACCGTTCAACAATACTCTCTACCACAAGAGACTCGACGGAGAAACAAATATCTGAGTCAATTCTAGATTGAAACAAGAAGCATGTACGTCCACGTACAATTGTCTCCTTTCCTCCAAAACCATGAACAACATTATTCAATTTACTAATTGGAAGATTCAATTTTTTACAAGCACTGGATGTAATAAAATGTGATTGAGAACCGCTATCCAACAAAATACAAAGTTCATGTAATCCACCAGATGAACTTTTCACTAACACCCTATCAGTAGACAGAACGACAATGCTATTACTACCATTAGTAGCAGAATAACAGGTGACAGAAAGATTTTTCTCAACACTCACAGATGTTACACGACTTTTAGACTCATTCGACCCGAAATGTAACAATGTGTGGTGCATCTGGTTGCATAAAGAACACGTTTTATTACTCTTACAAGCTCTACTTGAATGAGCATCCTCCAGACAACAAAAGCAATACGAAATTTCCTTCACAAAAGCATATCTTTCTCTAGGGGTCTGTTTCAGGAATAAAATGCAATCAACAAATTTATGACCCTTTTTTGAACAACACAGACAGCTCACACCTCTCTCAGCTTTATTGAGATCAGTTGACAATTCATGGCTGGGTGAATGAGTGACAAACATCTTTGAACTTGAATGAGAGTGAGTTTTGAAATTTTTGGAAGCAGACTGAGTCTCTTTTACAACGGGATTACTTGACAAATTCAACAATTTATTATCATCACACGGCAAAGATTTAACCTGTTTTTGTATAAGAGAGACCAAGTCATCATAAGATGGAACATCTTTATCTCTTTCTGCCGCCTCAAATGCACGCCTTGTTACAGGATCTAACAGCTTCAATGCGTGATACAAGAAAATTATATCTGTAAGATTGACTCCCCGCAAACGTTTCAAAGCCGAGATTGGCGCACAAAATTGATCAAGAATTGCAGTCAGACCACACCTACTTTCGACTTTAAGAGCCTCGAATTCAAAAATATGTTTCAAATAGGCTTTGGTCTGAGATCTTGTGTCCTGATAACGAGTAACCAATGACGTCCATATATTTTGGTAATTGGCCCCAATGGGCAATACATGCTGAATAAGATTTGCCGCTTCACCACTTAATCGTGAGAATAAATACTGTATCTGCTGTTGATTGTCAAAGATCCATTATCATGGACTAAAACCTTGAACAACTCATAGAAACTGGCCCATTTAAATTGGTTCCCGTCAAAAGTCGGCAATTCTATATGCGGCAAATTAAGATCAGGATTCAATTGAGTAACTGCTGAAACTGTGGGATTTAATACAACTTCAGTTTCAGCTGATTGATTTAATTTTTTCAATGCCTGTTTAATGAAAGCCACTAAATTGAGATGAGCATCTGTGAATTCAGGAACATAATCCTCTTTCAACTCAATTTCCAACTCTTGAATTCTTAAGACGCAACTTTCGAATTCCTCCAATGTCTTTGGAAGATTCTCTCCTAAGATTATGAATTGATCGGCAACCTTTTTATCCTCAATGCCTTTTGACAAGTCATACAAATGCTGAATTCGTAAGAATAAATGTTGTTTTCTTGTTTGCAAGACTTTCAACATCTTTTCTACCTTGTCTGTCATATTAACCAATGGAACGACATAAAAAACAAATACTATACAAAATGACAAAAATACATAACGACAAAAAATGAAAGGCAAAATAGGAACAATAAAAGAACATCCAATTCGATGTTCCTTTACTTCCAATCAGTCGAGTGAAAAGCAGACTCATCCAAGTACAAAGCTATAAAACAATAACTACAATAATATTCATTGTTTATTCGCTGATAATCAATCGAAAAAGTCGAATGCTCGACAGAGATAAGAAGATAATGAGGTCATTCAATTCGACCTTGAGCCTGAACCTGTTTTGAGCATGTACCGACAAATACAAAAAACTCGTGTATTGAAATAGAGATTCCAATATCTAAATACAAATAATAAATAGGAAAAGCAAGTTTCAAATTCAATAAATTCACTGATTAAATGATAATCCAGCCCGGAGGAACAAAATGTTTTGTAGAATGAGAGGACTGTATCTAAATTATTATTGTATTTAATGAAAATACTTGCCAAGCTGGAATTAAAAGAAATATCTACTGTGAGCAAAGATATGGAAATTCTCAAATTAGTATAGATAATAGACTCACCAGTCATAATTTTCATATGTGCCAAATTATCAATTATAAGGTATTGGAATCGAAATACAGGATGGAATATAGAAATGAGAAGGATAAATACCTTTGGGAAAGGAAATACCTTTCTTATACTCTGATACTGTGGCCTGGCAATGATTACAAGCTGCTTGGCAATATTAATTTCACTGCTCCTTGCTTCTCCCAAATATTCACAACATTCATTAAACACTTCAATCAATTATTGACATATAATGTCTGGCTAGACAAATAACAAAATAACAAAAAAAGTGAGCCGGTATGGTACACTCTTGACTCCGTCTGCCTTTTCTCTCGACTGAGAAGAAGGCCCTGGGCTGACCACAGTTTTCGACAATCCACCGCCAGGAGGCAGCACCGCACAGAACAGCACTACATGGACATGCTCAATTCAAGAAATGGCCACAACAGAATTAATATTCCCTTTCATTTCGTCTTCCTATGATGTCCTCCTGAGAATATTCGAATAATCTATATTGTATTATATTATAACACGATACTTCTACCCAACTCAGATTCAATAAATAAGTTTCAATCTATTATACCAGTTAAACTCCTGTGTAAGTAATCGCCTATAATGCCAGGCATCTCTACAGTAGGAGGCCAACCCCACTACTATTTAAAATACCTTTCCATGCCACATTCAATGCTAATTTTTCCTTGTCTAATTTATCACTCACTTGAGCTTCAAAATTCAAGGTTGGAGTTAGAACTACCCCCAGATATTTATACCTGTTGACACACTCTATCTGCTCATTTTTATATGTCCATTTCTCACTCCTAGCCATTTTTCCCCCGTTCCTAAAAACCATTACTTTCGACCTATCTAAATTAACTCTTTAATTCCACCTTTCACAGCAATGCTTTAAATTGTTTATCATGTACTGGAGTCACACTGGCGAGTTCAAAATCAAAGCTATGTCATCGGCATACAATTAAACCCTAATCCTCTTACCACCTATTATTAATCCTCCCCCTAATTCATCATGTAAGTCATTCATAAATAGGGGAAAAAAGCAACGGGCTCAACAAACAACCTTGCCTCAAGCCTGACTTCGTTTCAAAACGTTGGGAGAGACCCCCATTGGCAGTACACCATACACTAGAAGTTGTGCCTTCATTCAATGCCCTCAAAATATTCAATGTCTTTGTTGAGAGACCTAAGAGACTAAGCTTATAAAATAGTGCATTCCTATCAATTGAGTCGAACATGGCAGAGTAATCCACAAAATAGCAATATAGTTCACCCCTTTTTTCAGTCAGCCACAGACTAATGATGGATGTTAGGGCGAATATATTATCAATGGTTGAGTACCCCTTACGGAAGCCAGCCTGAAACTCTTTCAATATTTTATCTTCCTCCACCCAGCAGTTGAGTCTATCAAGAATTAACCCTGCAAATATTTTGAAAAATGTTGATAAAAAATAATGCCTCTGAAATTAGCTACTACATCGCACTCACCCTTCTTGAAAAGGGGAAAAATTATTGACGACTTAAAGCTATGTGGGACTCTACCTGATGTAAATATAGAATTGTAGACATTCAGCAATTTGTTTAGAAAGTTATCAGGTGCATTTTTATAATACTCGAATGGGATCTGATCTTCACCAGGCGCTTTATTGTTTTTTACTAATTTTAAAACTCTACTCAGCTCTACCCTTGGTCTGGCCAGAGCATACGAATTGTAGAGCAAGAATGCCAGACTGCAGTTCTGCCAAAAGTAGGCTTGTGTTTGCGCCAGGGCAGACCGTCCTTCTGCTTTGGCCTTGTTGTCCCAGTTTTTAGTCTGTTTTGTTTCGTCAGCCTGTCTTGTTGCAAGACCAAAATTGTGTGTTTGTCATGTAATTTTGATCAGAAATTCCTTGTAAATAATTGTTTGAGTGTCATGTGTGTGAATTATGAATATAACAGCATAAATAGTATTGAATTGAATTAATTTGAATTGGATTTGAATTTATAAAGAATCCAGTTTGAGCTTTGTTCGAAACACAGTGTATGACCTGCAAGTTGAACACAGAATCAACGAGAAGGCAGCCCATAAGCAAATAACCTGTCTATTCCCCGATTTCGTCGCACCCTGAACCTGACCAGAACACCTAATAAAGGCTTCGAAGGGCAAGTAGTCAAGATTGGAATAAATTTGGTGGGTTTTTGTTTTTTTTTATTGTTCATTAATGCAGAGTTTAACTGTACAAATAACCTGGCTCAAATTGAAGATTGAATTTTGCCCCTTGTTTGTATTTGATTATTTAAATAGTAAATTACAGTCCTCTGGTAGCTCTAGCCTGAGCTTTTTTCAGGACATTTTATGATCCTGCCTGGCCGGGATGAATTTTAATTTGTAATTTGTTGATTAATTGACACACATTGGATTTAAGCAGTTTCGTATTTGTCCAATGTTGGCATGTTGAGAATGGTCTGATCCATGCTCAACTTAAGTTTGTTGTAGCCTTGTTCTAAGAGCAAGGTTTCTGGTCAATTTGTATTTGTCTGAAATTAAATTTATTTCAGTTGAAATTGTAGTTTCCTGAAACTAGGCTCATTGTGCTCTTTTTCAGGAATTTGTTTGTTTGTTGGAATTTGTATTGTCCATTTTTTATACATGTTAGTGAAGGTTAATCACCAGCATAATTTTGTTTGGTCAATTCAACTAGTTATTGTTTGTTTGTGAGTTGTTGGAAGAACAGTATCTAATCATATAGTTCTGTTCTCAGCAATAGCTTATCTTGTGAATTGATAATCAAAGTTTAACTTTGATAACTTACTAGTCGTGATTCTTCCTTTCATTTAGTTTTTGAACTCATTCTTGTTTTATTGTCTGTTGTTTTGTATTGTCGGGGCTGAATTGTTTTGTGTATGAGTTCAAGATGGAGGAAAAATTACAGAAAAAAAATCAGGGTGCATCACGCTAAACTGGAACAATTGTATGCCAGATTGCAAAGAATTTATGCCCTGTCTAAAAATGTCTCTGATCCAAAAGTTGCTGAGCAATTTTCAATCTTCTATCCTCGTGTATCTCAGACCATTTCGGATTATGAAAAGACAGAATTAGTGGTTAATGAGTTGGAACTTGAGTTGAATAAAGATCATGTTGTAGCATTCAACGACTCACACCTAGATCTGTTTCAGTATATTGAAGTAGTGGCTAACACTCTCAAACAGAAAGAGGCGACTGTTGCTATTGCTCAATCTTCGGCAGCTACAGCAGCTAGTTCATAGCTGGTCGTGTCCGAGTCGGTACTGCCTAAAGTCGACCTTCCAAAATTTGATGGGAACCAGACTCAATGGTCGGTGTTTTATGAACTATTCATGGCATTGGTACATGACAACAAGAATTTGAACAATCAGCAGAAGGTCCAATATCTTGTAAGTAGACTTACTGGACAAGCAGCATATATTTGTCGTCATTTGCCACCATTGGCTAACAATTATCAAATAATTTGGCAGGCATTATTGACCTGCTATAACGATTCACAGGCGCAAGTCGATGCCTATTTCAAACAAATTTTTGAATTTTGTCCAATAAAATCAGAATCAAAGGCAGGTTGTATTGCGATTTTGGATGGGTTTTGCAGTTCAATCAATGCATTGAAGAGATTGCGACTCATTGATTTGTCAGACTCGATATTCCTCTATCATGGCTTGAGATTGCTGGATCCAAGTTCTCGTAGAAATTTTGAATCAGCCGTCTGTGACAAGGCTATGCCAACTTATACTGATTATGTCAAGTTCATTGAAAAGCAAATTAAGACTCTTCCTTCTGATGAGAAATAGACTGAATCGTTTAATATGAAGCACAAAAAGGATAATAAATCAAAGGTGTTTGTGGTTCAATCTAATGATTCATCTAACGATGCATCTAGTAAAAATCCTAATTGTCTCAAAACCGGGTCATCTGTTAGTAGATTGTGCAAGTTTCTTGGAAATGACTCCTTGGAATTGTTATTGTTTGATCAAAGGAAAGTTTTGTTGTTTTCGTTGTCATGATGTGGATCATTTGAGTAGAAATTTTCGTAGTAAAACTCAGTGTGCTCAATGTCAAGAATCTCATCTATCTTTATTGCACTTTTCCAGATCAAGTTCCAATGAAGGTGTTGTGTCCTCATCGAACTCCAAGGCAGGTGGCACATCACCTATCAGTTGTTGTTCTACATCCAACGATGTAGAAAATTCGACCGTTGTGTTGTCGACCATCACTGCAAATGTTCGAGATTGTAATGATCAGCTTTGTGATGTTCGTTTCTTGATTGACACCGGGAGTCAGTGTCATTTTGTTACAGCCAAATTGTGTCGGCGTTTGAGACTACTATTCAAGCCCATGAAAACCGTTGTTCATGGATTCGGTGGTGGTACTAGTGAAGTTCGAGGTTGTACTTGTGTGTCGATTCAGTCAAAGTTGGATCCCACCGTCAAGTTTTCGATGGATGCCACAGTGGTAGATAAAGTCATCAACAAGTTGCCATCTTGTGAAATCAACAGATCCAAACTTCATCATCTTGAAAATCTCACACTGGCTGACAACAAATTCTACCTTCCTAGTAGAATAGATGGCATCATTTGTGCAGAGTTAGTTCCTCACTTGCTACGTGGGACTCCTAGTACAGGTGAATCGCACAAATTGATGACTGTTAATAGTGTCTTTGGTTACATTCTGATGGGGAGAGTGCTGATTCCCAATTCAACAACGAATGTGTTGAATTGTTTTATAGCCATCTGTAGTCCATTCGTTAGTAGTCCATCGTTGGATAGTTTTGTGGAACGTTTTTGGGAGTTGGAATCGTGCCCTGCACGAAGCTGTCAATTGAAACCGGAAGAGTTGGAGTGTGAGGTAAATTTTCGGAAGTCTGTACATCGTGTGAATTCTGGTTGTTTTGTTGTTGCCTTGTCATTTGCAGAGCCGCCCAGCAGCTTGGGAGATTCGTATGCTGTTGCCGCACACAGACTTCTGACTTTGGAGAGACGACTAGAGCTTGACAGCAATACTCATATTTCATATCATGAAATATTGATCGATTACCTACATCAGGGTCACATGTCGTTTGTAGCAGATCAGACAGACCGAGGTGGTTACTACATACCGCATCACGCCATTGTGAAAGAAAGCAGCACTACCACGCCCATCTGAATTGTATTTGATGCTGTTTCCAGAACATCATCTGGTTTGTCATTGAACTAAGTTCTTCATGCTGGTCCCAAATTGCTGACTGACATTTTTGTTTTGTTAGTTAATTTTCGTTTGTTCCCAATTGCACTAACTGCCGACATTAAACAAATGTATCGACAGATATTAGTGGAGGATTCCTGCCGTCGTTATCAGCGTGTATTGTGGAGATTTTCGCCAGAGGATCCAATCGAAATTTATCAGCTAAATTGTATTGTTTTTAGTGTTTCAAGCTCTCCATATTTGGCGCTTCACACCATCAACCAGCTTGTAGGGGAGGATGGAAATCGTTTTCTGGCAGCCAAGGCGAGAATACCAAGAGACATGTTCATGGATGACTTAGTCACATCTGTCGCCACAGAGTCAGAGGCCGCGGAGCTGTATCGTCGGTCCAAGCAGCTGTTTGAGGGAGGAGGTTTCTCGCTAACAAAGTGGACTTCAAATTCACCATCGAAGTTGGAGAAATCCTCGGGGGAAGAGAAATCGTTTTCGTACAAGGATTTCGAAGCAGACAACTCCTTTGCTATCTTGGGATTGAATTGGCAACCTAGTACTGATCTGTTTCAGTTTTCAGTCGAGAGTGGTGAGGTCGTCGCTACTAAGTGTTCTTATCTGTCAGTGATGGCTCGTATCTATGATCCACTTGGTCTCTTGTCACCGTTTACATTATTTCTAAAATGTCTTGTCCAGAAACTGTGGAAATTAGGAGTGAATTGGGATGAGGAGCCGCCTGAGTCTATATGCACTCTTTGGGAGAATTGTCAAAAAGAGTTGCCTCCATTGTTGAAATTTGCTGTTCCACGTCACGTTGGTTTGTTTCAGGACTCTCACATCATTTTAATTGGTTTTTGTGACGCATCATTGTCTGGTTATGGTGCAGTTATCTATGTGAAGTCGCAGAAGGAGAGCGAGGAGCCAAGAGTTGTATTATTGTGTTCAAAGTCCAAGGTAGCACCATCTAAAGTTGTTTCAATACCTTGTTTGGAGTTGTGTGCGGCACTCTTGTTGGCAGAACTCATGAATTAGGTAGTCACCATTATTAGTGAACATTGTCATGTGTCTCGTATTGTCGCACTCTCTGATTCTACAGTCACCTTGTGTTGGATTAATGCTCCATCCTTGAAATGGAAAACTTTTGTTGGTAACCGCGTCACAAAAATACAGGATTCTTGTATACAGGAGTGGATGCATGTTGCCGGTATTGAAAATCCTGCTGACTGTTTGTCTAGAGGTTTATCACCAGTTGAGCTTGTGAACTTTCCATTGTGGCTCTCAGGTCCATCATGGATAGCAGAGGACGAATGCGATTGGCCCGTTCGAACTCAAATGGAAGAGATAGTGGATCCACCGGAGGCAAAAAAACTGTCAGTGTTGACAGTCACAAAATCTCCTGAGTGTAACAGCAATGCAATATATTCATTGATTGGTCATTGTTCGGATTATGGTCGTCTTTTGAGAATTGTAATTCTTGTTCTCAAATTTTAACAAATCTTACCCCAATCAGAAGAATCAGATTTCGATGTTGCTGAGAGGTATCTATGTAAAGTGGTACAGAAGATACATTTTTCATCTGAATTTGTGCAATTAGAGAAGGGAGAAGATTGTTCTATGCACCTACGTCGCCTGTCTCCATTCATTGATAAAGGTGTGATTCGTGTCAGCAGTCGTTTGTCTCATGCTGGACTTGAATTTGAGACTTGTCATCAGATGATCTCACCAAAATCAGATGCTTTCATATCGATGTTAATTGATTATCATCACAAGAAGAATTTTCATGCTGGACCTTCGTTATTGTTGTCCTTGATCAGACAGAAATTCTGGATACTGTCTGCTTGCTCTATTATTTGTATTTGTGTCTTTAAGTGTAATCGTTGTTCCCATGTTCAACCTAGTAATAATGCAATTATTCCGAAAATGGGTGACCTGCCTGCTTGTCGAGTGTCAAAATGCAAACCATTTGAAAATTGTGGTGTGAATTATGCTGGTCCTCTGCGTATTACTATGACGAGACATCATAATCCTTGTGTTTTGAAAGCCTACATTTGTCTGTTTGTGTGTATGGCAACAAAGGTGGTACATATTGAGTGGGTATCGGATCTATCAACGCCCATTTTTTTAACGGTGTTTCGTCGTTTTTTGTCATGTCGTGAACCCTGTCGTGTGATGTAATCCGATTGTGGTACTAATTTTGTAGGTGCCAAGGAACAGTTGTGAAAAATATCTCAACTTTTGAACTCGTCCGAGTTTCAAACCACATTGACTAGTCAACTCGCAGAACACAGAATTGATTGGAAATTCATTCCCCCTGGTTTGCCGCATTTTGGAGGTCTGTGGGAGGCAAATGTCGAATCTGTAAAGTTGCATCTGTTCCGAGTAATTGGCAATCAACTTCTCACCTATAAGGAACTGAACACTGTATTGGTGCAGATTGGAGGTGTCCGAAATTCCCGCCTGCTGTGTGTACTGAGTGAGGATCCACGTGAACTGCTGGCTTTAACACCAGCACACTTTTTGACTCTAACACCATTGAAATGGTTTCCCATGCAAGACGTGGACAGTGTCCCTGTGAATCATCTCACCAGGTATGAATTGATCAGTCAACTTATTCAATTGTTCTGGAACCGATGGAGAAGAGAATACCTGCACAAACTCCAAAGTTGTAAAAAATGGTTGAAATCACCCACTTCTATCAGTGTGGGAATGGTTGTGGTAGTAGACCAACCAAACACACCACCATTGCAGTGGCCACTGGGTGTCATTGAACAAGTGCTTCCGGGAAGTGATGGCGAGGTACGAGTGGCGAGTGTTCGCCTAAAAACTGGTATTTATAAAAGACCAGTAACAAAATTATATCCACTCCCAACTCAATAGTTGTTGTGATTGTTGCATTCTTTTCTTTTGTGTTGGTGTTTTGTCCTTTTTGTCATTTTCATTTCTGAACTTACTTACTTGTGTTAATGTCGACCAAGGCATTTTCATTTCTGAACTTATTTATGTTAATGTCGACCAAGGCATTTTCTTTTCTGAACTTACTTACTTGTGTTAATGTCAACCAAGGCATCTCCATTTCTGAACTTATTTACTTGTGTTAATGTCGACCGAGACATTCAATTATTCTAAGATTTTTTGTATTAGTGTCAATCAACATTTAACCATTTCTACATATAGAACATTATCTACATATCATTGTCGTTTGTTATTATTCCTTTTTGAAATCATTAAGATTGAATTTTTCAGCAGTAACTTTATTATTGTATCACTTAAAATTGTCTATTCTCAAGTCAGGTATCATTGACAGTACCTTATCAATTAGTGTTGGGCTTCAATGGTCATTAGTGTCATTCACCAATATTCATTTAAATTTTGTATTTTCTAACGGTTTTATTACATGTTGTGATAAAATTCTTCTGAAGTTTTTCTTATTCAATCTAATCTACTTACACTTGTTTTTGTATGTGGCCATCTGCCTATTATTTTATTAATATTGAATCTCATCTTGTTGACTCATTTTGTCTTTTATTGGCGTACTTACTACACTTCAAGCTATCAGTATTTTTATGCACAGAGTTCAGAGATTTATTTGCAGGTATTAATACCAACTATCATTCACAGTCCACTGCCCTGACTTTGGATTCTGTCATAAAAATTGGTCCTCCGGCCCGTACATTTTTGATTCAGTAGTTACCTAGGATAATTGTTAATTTTATTACCCATTTTCTTGGTCTGTTGAACCTTAGGGTTTCAGTGACCATGTGCCTAATAGTCTAGCTTGACACCAATGATTAGGTTCCACACTAGAGTATATTTTATTCCATTGTTTTTGTATGTTTGTATTGTTTAATATTAAGCATTCACACACTTGTTTCAATTCTCAGTACTGGCTGCAACTCAAAGCACGCTGCGACATGTATGCACCAGCTATCAGCTATCTTGTACCCTGAGAGACTGAACTGTACTGAAGTGGTCACAGACGGCTATTGCGCATTGAGAAAACAACACACGGCACACTACACCGCCTTGCGAGCTTGCTACTTGAATCGCTGCACAGCAAGCTTGACACAACTTGCCTCAAACGCACAGGCGTGCCTCTCTGCATACTGGACCAGCGCCCAAGGTTGCTTATTGGCGCAGCAATCGCATTGCTACAGTGCAGTATCATCTCATTAACTCAGGTTTTGCTGTTAATTTTTAAGCATGTCCGATCATGAGGGAGATTTGCTTCCTGAGCCTTCTGCTCTTTTCAATGCAAGAGACAATCTACACCAGGAAATAGATTGATTCATAACCAGCTATAACAATTATGTTGTGGACACTGAAGCCACTTATTATCAATTGTTGACTGTCAAAAACGAACTAGGTTCACTCAGAGTATGACAAGATTAAGTATGAT
The DNA here is from genome assembly GCF_014356525.2 of Nilaparvata lugens. Lineage (NCBI taxonomy): Eukaryota > Metazoa > Arthropoda > Insecta > Hemiptera > Delphacidae > Nilaparvata > Nilaparvata lugens. The sequence continues at coordinate 41,219,101 of NC_052518.1, read as the reverse complement.
AAGATTCATGAACAGTTATGGAATGCAGAGTTGCAAGCACAAGACACTTCAACTCATTTTTAAATACTTAATAAGTTTATCTCCATTACTTCTAAGGCAAATGCTGCATTAACTGCTTTTGAAAGCAGACAACGCAACAATGAGGCCACTGCTGGTGCTTCCCAGTGGCCAACATCTCAAAACTCGCATTTGGCAAATTTTCAGTTGCCTCAGATTCTGCTTCCATGTTTCAATGGGGAGCTTTCAAAATGGCAAGCATTCTCAAGTGCTTTTACCAATAGTATTGGTAATCAGGATAATATTAATGACTCATCCAAATTTTTCTATCTTCATCAATCATTCAGTGGTGAAGCTCTTGCTAGAGTGGAACACATTGAAGCTGACGAAAATGGTTTCCAGCTTGCATGGAACCTCTTAAGGGAGAGATATGACAATAAGAGATTAATTGCTGCCAGGCATGTCACGGCAATTGAATCTCCTCCTACCATGAAACGTAACTGTCTGCAATCATTACGGGCATTCATTGACTATTGCAAGTCACACATTACCGCACTCGAAGTGCTTCAACTTGGAGTCCAAATCAAGGACTTTTTGTACATGCACAGAATGTTGTTGCAGTTGGATACTGCTACTGTTCTGAACAAAGCTCAGGCTAGAGCTACCAGAGGACTGTAATTTACTATTCAAATAATCAAATACAAACAAGAGACTTGATCCAATAATAGATTTGATCCAAGCTTGACTACTTGCCCTTTTAAGCCTTTATTAGGTGTTTTGGTCAGGTTCAGGGTGGGATGAAAATCTGGGAATAAGACAGGTCTGGCTTCCGGGCTGTCTTTTCATTGATTCTGTGTTCAACTTGCAGGCTATGTTCGAACAAAGCTCAAACTGATTCTTTATAAATTCAAATCCGATTCAAATTAACACTATTTACACTGTTGCATTCATAATTCACACACTACACTCAAACAATCATTTACAAGAAATTTCCGATCGAAATTACATGACAAAAATACAAACTCGGTCTTCACAACAAGACAATGGGCTGACAAGACAAGACAAACTGAATGACTGGGACGACTGACGAAACTAAAACTGAAAACTAGGATGACAAGGCAAACAGCTGGACGATCTGCGCTGGCGCAAACAAGCCTGCTATTGGCAGAACTGTAGTCTGGGATTTTGGCGCTATGATTCAAATGCTCTGGCCAAACCATAACCCCGCCTCTGAAAAACTATTTTTCAGCCAAGTTACAAAAACTGAAAAACCAAGGAAGGGAAAAATCCAGACATGACAAAAAAAAACAAAACATCAACACCAAAAAACAACACAAAAGAAAAAATGCAACAATCACCACAACTATTGAGTTGGGAGTGGATATAATCTCATTATTACTAGGTCAAACACGGAAACAACGATTACACTTGAAGATACAAATACGAATAATAGAGCAAGCAGACAGTATCCATAATTTCTGTCTGATCAAGGACAACAATAATGAAGGTCCAGCAAGACAGTTCTTCTTGTGATGATAATCAATCAACATCAATACGAAAGCGTCGGATTTTGGTAAGATCATCTGATGACAAGTCTCCAATTCCAGTCCAGCATGATACAAACGACCGCCGATGCAAATCACACCTCTATCAATGAATGGAGACAGGCGACGTAGGCACATAGAACAATCCTCTCCCTTCTCCAATTGCACAAATTCAGATGAAAAATGTATCTTCTGTACCACTTTACATAGATACCTCTCAGCAACATCGAAATCTGATTCCTCTGATTGGGGTAAGATCCAATCAATGAATATACTGCACTGCTGTTACAATCAGGAGATTTTGTGACTGTCAACACTGACGGTTTTTTCGCCTCCGGTGGATCCACTATCTCTTCCATTTGAGTTCGAATGGGCCAATCGCATTCATCCTCTGCTATTCATGATGGACCTGAGAGCCACAACGGAAAGTTCACAAGCTCCACTGGTGATAAACCTTTAGACAAACAGTCAGCGGGATTTTCAATTCCGGCAACATGCATCCACTCCTGTATACAAGAATCCTGTATTTTTGCGATGCGATTACCAACAGAAGTTTGCCATTTTGCGGATGGAGCATTAATCCAACACAAGGTGACTGTCAAATCTGAGAGTGCGACAATACGAGACACATGACAACGTTCACTAATAATAGTGACTACTGAATTCATGAGTTCTGCCAACAAGAGTGCCGCACACAACTCCAAACGAGGTATTGAAACAACTTTAGATGGTGCTACCTTGGACTTTGAACACAATAATACAACTCTTGGCTCCTCGCTCTCCTTCTGCGACTTCACATAGATAACTGCACCATATCCAGACAATGATGCGTCACAAAAACCAATCAAACTGATGTGAGAATTCTGAAACAAACCAACGTGACGTGGAACAGCAAATTTCAATAATAGAGGCAACTCTTTTTGACAATTCTCCCAAAGAGTGCATATAGACTCAGGCGGCTTCCTGTCCCAATCCACTCCTAATTTCCACAGTTTCTGGACAAGACATTTGAGAAATAATGTAAACGGTGACAAGAGATCAAGTGGATCATAGATAGGAGTCATCACTGACAGAATAGAACCCTTAGTAGCGACGACCTCACCACTCTCGACTGAAAACTGAATCAGATCAGTACTAGGTTGCCAATTCAATCCCAAGATAGCCAAGGAGTTGTCTGCTTCAAAATCCTTGTACAAAAACGATTTCTCTTCCTCCGAGAATTTCTCCAACATTGATGGTGAATTTGAAGTCCACTTTGTGAGCGAGAAAACTCCTCCCTCAAACAGCTGCTTGGACTGACGATACAGCTCCACGGCCTCTGACTCTGTGGCGACAGATGTGACTAAGTCGTCCATGAACATGTCTCTTGGTATTCTCGCTTTGGCTGCTGGAAAACGATCTCCATCCTCCTCTACAAGCTGGTGGACGGTGCAAAGCGCCAAATATGGAGAGCTTGAAACACCAAAAACAACACAATTGAGCTGATAAATTTCGATCGGATCCTCCAGAGAAAATCTCCACAATACACGCTGATAACGACGGCAGGAATCCTCCACTAATATCTGTCGATACATTTGTTTAATGTCGGCAGTTAGTGCGATTGGGAACAAACGAAAATTAACTAACAAAACAAAAATGTCAGTCTGCAATTTGGGACCAGCATGAAGAACCTGGTTCAATGACAAACCCGATGATGTTCTGGAACCAGCATCAAATACTATTCGGATGGGCGTGGTAGTGCTGCTTGCTTTCACGATGGCGTGATGCGGTATGTAGTAACCACCTCGGTCTGTTTGATCTGCTACAAACGACATGTGACCCTGACGTAGGTAATCGATCAATATTTCATGATATGAAATACGAGTATTGCTGTCAAGCTCTAGTCGTCTCTCCAAAGTCAGCAGTCTGCGTTCGTCTACAGCATACGAATCTCCTAAGCTGCTGGGCGGCTCCGCAAATGACAAGGCAACAACAAAACGACCAGAATTCACACGATGTACAGACTTCCGAAAATTTACCTCACACTCCAACTCTTCCGGTTTCAGTTGACAGCTTGGTGCAGGGCACGATTCCAACTCCCAGAAACGTTCCACAAAACTATCCAACGATGGACTACTAACGAATGGACTACAGATGGCGGTAAAACAATTCGACACATTCGTTGTTGAAGTGAGAATTGGTGCTCTCCCCATCAGAATGTGACTAAAGACACTATTAACAGTCATCAATTCGTGTGATTCACCTATACTGGGACTCCCACGTAGCAAGTGAGGAACTAACTCCGCACCAATGATGCCATCTATTCTACTTGGAAGGTAGAATTTGTCGTCAGCCAGTGTGAGATTTTCAAGATGATGAAGTTTGGATCTGTCGATTTCACAAGATGGCAACTTGTTGATGACTTTATCTACCACTGTGGCATCCATCGAAAACTTGACGGTAGGTTCCAACTTCGACTGAATCGACACACAAGTATGACCTCGAACTTCACTAGTACCACCACCGAATCCACGAACAACGGTTTTCATGGGCTGGAATGGTAGTCTCAAACGCCGACAAAATTTGGCTGTAACAAAATGACACTGACTCCCAGTGTCAACCAAGAAACGAACATCACAAAGCTGATCATTACAATCTCGAATATGTGCAGTGACGGTTGACAACACAACGGTCGGATTTTCTACATTGTTGGATGTAGAACAACAACTAATAGGTTATGTGCCACCTGCCTTGGAGTTCGACGAGGACACAACACCTCCATTGGAACTTGATCTGGAAAAGTGCAATAAAGAATGATGAGATTCTCGACATTGAGCACACTGAGTTTTACTACAACAATCTCTACTCAAATGATCCACATCAAGACAACGAAAACAACAAAACTTTCCTTTAATCAAACAATAACGATTCCAAGGAGTCATTTTCAAGAAACTTGCACAATCTACTAACAGATGACCCGGTTTTGAGCACTTCATACGATTGGGATTTTTACTAGTTGCATCGTTAGATGAATCATCAGATTGAACCACAAACACCTTTGATTTATTATCCTTTTTGTGCCTCATATTAAACGATTCAGTCTGTTTCGCATCAGAAGGAAGAGTCTTAATTTGCTTTTCAATGAATTTGACATAATCGGTATAAGTTGGCATAGCCTTGTCACGGACGGCCAATTCAAAATTTCTACAAGAACTTGGATCCAGCAATCTCAAGCCATGATAGAGGAATATCGAGTCTGACAAATCAGTGAGTCACAATCTCTTCACTGCATTGATTGAACTGCAAAACCCATCCAAAATCGCAATACAACCTGCCTTTGATTCTGATTTTATTGGACGAAATTCAAAAATTTGTTTGAAATAGGCATCGACTTGCGCTCGTGGATTGTTATAGCGGGTCAATAATGCCTGCCAAATTATTAGATAATTATTAGCCAATGGTGGCAAATGACGACAAATATTTGCTGCTTGTCCAGTAAGTCTACTTACAAGATATTGGACCTTCTGCTGATCGTTCAAACTCTTGTTGTCATGTACCAATGCCTTAAATAATTCATAAAACACCGACCATTGAGTCTGGTTCCCATCAAATTTCGGAAGGTCGATTTTGGGCAGTACCGACTCGGACACGACCGGCTGTGCACTAGCTGCTGCAGCTGCCGAAGATTGAGCAATAGCATCAGTCGCCTCTTTCTGTTTGAGAGTGTCAGCCGCTACTTCAATATACTGAAACAGATCTAGATGTGAGTCGTTGAATGCTGCAACATGGTCTTTATCCAACTCGAGTTCCAACTCATTAACCACTAATTCTGTCTTTTCATAATCCGAAATGGTCTGAGACACCCGAGGATACAAGATTGAAAATTGCTCAGCAACTTTTGGATCAGAGACATTTTTAGACAGTTCATAGATTCTTTGCAATCTGGCATACAATTGTTCCAGTTTAGCGTGATGCACCCTGATTTGTTTCTGTAATTTTTCCTCCATCTTGAACTCATACACAAAACAATTCAGCCCCGATAATACAAACAACAGACAATAAAACAAGAATGAGTTCAAAACTAGATGAAAAGAAGAATCATGACTAGTAGTTATCAAAGTTAAACTTTGATTATCAATTCACAAGATAAGTAGCTGCTGAAGACAAAACTATATGATTAGATAATGTTCTTCCAACAACTCACAAACAAACGATAACTAGTTGAATTGAACAAACAAAATCATGCTGTTATTTACCTTCACTAACATGTATAACAAATGGACAATACAAATTCCAACAAACAAATTCCCGAAAATGAGCACAATGAGCCTAGTTTCAGGAAAATTACAATTTCAACTGAAATAAATTTAATTTCAGACAAATACAAATTGACAAGAAACCTTGCTCTAGAACAAGGCTACAACAAACTTAAGTTGAGTATAGATCAGACCATTCTGAACATGCCAACATTGGACAAATACGAAAACTGCTTGAATCCAAAGTGTGTGAATTAATCAATAAATTACAAATTTAAATTCATTCCGGCTCGGCAGGATCAAGAAATGTTCTGAACAAAGCTCAGGCTAGAGCTACGAGAGGACTGTAATTTACTATTCAAATAATCAAATACAAACAAGGGACAAAATTTAATCTTCAATTTGAGCCAGGTTATTTGTACAGCTAAACTCTGCATTAATGAACAATAAAAAAGAGCAAAAACTCACCAGATTTGATCCAAGCTTGACTACTTGCCCTTTTAAGCCTTTATTAGGTGTTTTGGTCAGGTTCAGGATGGGATGAAAATCTGGGAATAAGACAGGTCTGGCTTCCAGGCTGTCTTTTCATTGATTCTGTGTTCAACTTGCAGGCTATGTTCGAACAAAGCTCAAACTGATTCTTTATAAATTCAAATCAGATTCAAATTAACACTATTTACGCTGTTGCATTAATAATTCACTCACACTACACTCAAACAATCATTTACAAGAAATTTCTGATCGAAATTACATGACAAAAATACAAACTCGGTCTTCACAACAAGACAATGGGCTGACAAGACAAGACAAACTGAATGACTGGGATGACTGACGAAACAAAAACTGAAAATTAGGATGACAAGGCAAACAGCTGGACGATCTGTGCTGGTACAAACAAGCCTGCTATTGGCAGAACTGTAGTCTGGGATTTTGGCGCTACGATTTGAATGCTCTGGCCAAACCAGCTACTGTTCAAGAATGGGAAAAGAGTGTTGGTATACACGACATTCCCACCATTGATAAATTTTGGAATTTTTTGGAATCACTATTCAAAATCATGGAAGCTGTTGCTAACCACTTTAGCTCAGCCAACCACTATCAAGGTAATGTACAGCAAGGTACATCTAACTCGGTTGGTGCTCATAGCAAGCCGAAGCTCAATCAAAATCAATCAAATGTTCAATCTAGAATGCAGGTTACTACCTCTTCTATGCCACCTTGTAGCTTTTGTAATTCTGTTGGTCATTTTCCAAATCGTTGTATCTTCAGTAATGAATTATTGAAGTTGCAGGTTATTGATTGTTGGAATGCTGTCCATGACAAATGGTTATGTTATAATTGCATCAAGCCTTTCACACCCAATCATATTGGTTTGGACATATCCTGTGCACTTTGTGGCAAGAGTCACAACACTGTTCTTCATAGATCGTATCCTCAATCACGAGACACTCAGCCTACTTGTAAGGATAAGGTTATTCATTGAATATCCAATGTTATTCATTCTCAATCTTTTGCTCCCTCCAAGGGTAAGAATGCTGTTTTGAATTCCGTCATGGTTCAGAATGCGCAAACAACTAAACAAGCTGTTTCTCACGCAGAACAGCCTCAGAAGAACTCTCATGTCACAATGAGCTCCACCTCGTCACTGTGTTTGCAACAGCAATCAACTGTCGCTTTGTTACCTACTGCCGAAGTTTTGGTTCAATCTTCTAGTGGGGAATTTATTAAAGCAACCACACTTTTAGATTCTTGTTGTGATTGTAATCTGATGTCAACTAGGTTGGCTGAAAAATTGTCACTTGTTACTTTGTATTCGGACACTTTGATTCATAGTGTAGGTGAGAATAAGACCAAATCATCTATTTCTCATTCAGTTTGCTTGTCTTCATCTGATTGTTCGTGGTCGGTTGAAGAAAATTGTATTGTAGTTGATAGCATATCATCTAATGTTCCTACTATAAACATTGATCTTTCAAAAATTTCAATTCCTGATGAACTCAAATTAGCGGATCCATTGTTTGATCAGCCTAAACCTGTAGATTTGTTACTTGGTGCTGGCATATTCGCATCTGTACTTCAGCCTGATAAATTGTATCTAGCTCAAAACGCTCCCATTCTTCAGAAAACCAGTCTAGGTTGGGTCATATTTGGCTCTTGTAAAACTATCCGTCCTATTGCAGCACCTCGTTCGTGCCTCCCTGCTTCACCTGTGGCAGCTACCCGTAGGGTCATGTCGAATTTTCAAACTTCAAATGATGTCTCTCATCAGTTAGAGAAATTTTGGAAGTTGGAAGAAATCTCTCCTCTGCTTCCTCCCTCACCTGAGGTTTTGAAACTTGAAAAGCACTACACAACCACTACCACGCGTCTTGAAGACGGATGGTTTATGGTCACTCTTCCCAAAAAGGATAGTTTCCACTCATTGGGTCATTCCCGATTTCAAGCATTGAACTGATTTCATTCATTAGAAAAACGGCTATCATCAAATGTTGAATTAAAAAATCAATACACAGCTTTCATGGAAGAATATCAACAGTTGAATCGCATGTCACCAGTGCCTCCAGCACCGGATAATGAAAAATGTTACTTCATTCCCCATCACCCGGTTTTTAAGCCTGATTCGACCACTACAAAATTAAATGTAGTATTTGACGCTTCTGCTAAATCTACCACTGGAACATCGCTTAATGAAGTATTGTACGTTGGTCATACACGTTGGTCGATATTGTTCTGCGCTTTCACACATATCAAATAGCCTTCATTGCGGACATTATTGGAATGTACTATCAAATCTTAGTTCATCCCTCAGACCGTAACCTTCAGAGAATATTTTGGAGATCTGATGTTACTCTACCCATTCAAGAATTCACCTTGAATACTGTAAGTTATGGCACTTTGCTGGCAGCTTTCTTAGCTACTCGTACACTTCATCATTTGGCCGATCTTGATACAGCACCCAACTCTGCTGTAGCTAATGTTATAAAAAATCACTTTTACGTTGATGACCTTATTTCTGGTTCCTCTTCGGTTACAGAAGCTAAACATTTAGTTCAACAAATGATTAGTACATTAGCTCAGGGTGGTTTTGAGCTTAGGAAATGGTTTTCTAACTCTCCTGAAGCTCTTGCTACTATTCCTTCTGATCTGCTTGAATCAAACACTTCCAAACCGTTGTCTAATTTCAATGATTGTGTGGTCAAAAATTCCGCAAGATCTGTTGGAAACTTGGTTGAAAATTCTGCATGAATTGCCAAACATTGCTAACATATCACTTCCGTGTTGTGTGTTATCAAAGGACTCTGATGCCTAACTTGAATTGCATGGCTTCACCGATGCTAGTCTCACTGCTTACGGTGCCTGTATTTACTTTAGAAGCACCTCTCTCGGTAGCAGTCAAGCTCAGTTGCTCACTTCCAAGTCCCACTTTGCCTCTTTGGACCCAGTTCTCTCTGTTCCTAGATTAGAGCTACAGGCAGCTCTGCTACTTTCACATCTTGTGAATAAGGCTTCAAATCTTACTTTCTCTAATGTGAATTTGTGGACTGACTCAAAAACAGTCTGTGACTGGTTAAGAGCCCCTCCTGATTGTTCTAATATTTTTGTAGCTGTACGCATTTCTGAAATTCAGAATTCAACTTTTAACTTTCATTGGAATCATGTTCGTACTAGTAACAATCCTGCTGATTTGATATCTCGAGGTTGTACACCCAATCAGCTGGCCGCTAGTAGTCTGTGGTGGAATGGTCCTTCATGGCTATCCATGCCAAATAGTTCTTGGGATTCTCTCTCTAGCAATGTTGCTATTTCTCAATCAGTTCAGGTATCAGCTACTACTTCTTCCCATAATGATGTTATCTCAGGCATAATAAATAGTTGCTCCACTTATCATAAAATCGTTCATACAACGGCGTATGTTCTTTGGTTCATTCATAATTGTAGGAAAAAAAATCCAGTTGCTCCATGCTTTGGTCAATTAGCTGTCTCTGACATATTAGAAGCTGAAAATTGTATTTTCAAATCCATTCAAGAAGAAGCTTTCTCTGCTGAACTTAAAGCATTGCATCAAAATCAGGAGTTACTGCCTAATAGCTCTATTAAAGCCTTGTCACCATTCATTCACTCCGATTCACTGCTCAGAGTTGGTGGACGTTTGCAGAATGCAAATGCTTCCTTTGACTATAAACATCAAATATTGTTGTCTAGCAATCACAAATTCACTCGTGCATTGATTGTTGCTCATCATCGTCGTCTAAGTCATGCTGGTGTGCAGGCCACCATGGCCAGTGTAAGACAACAATTTTTGTTTCCCTCCACCCGTCGCACCATCAAAAGTGTATTGCGGCATTGCATAATGTGTTTTCGCTTTTCTGCTCTTCGTTCTGAGCAAATCATGAGTAGTTTACCAGCGGCCCGCGTTGAGGCTGATTTTTCCTTTTACAATTGTGGTTTGGATTATGCCAGTCCTTTTTCCATTCGTGTAGGCGGCCCCAAATCTTGTACTTCTTCTAAGGCATACTTGTCGCTTTTTGTGTGTATGGTAACCCATGCCGTTCATATTGAAACTGTCTCGGAACTCACTTCCAAGGCATTAATTGCTGCTCTGATTCGGTTTTCTGCTCATCGTGGCATTCCGCATTCCATTTTTTCGGACAACGCCACAACTTTCATTGGTGCCAACAATGAGCTATGTGAGCTCTACAAATTTTTGTCCTCTGATCGTCTTAAATCAGATATTCATGACACTATGTCTGTACTCAACATCCAATGGCACTTCATTCCCCCTCGGGCTCCGCACTTCGGTGGACTCTGGGAGAATGCGGTAAAAAACTTCAAATGCATATTCCGTGTAGTTACATTCAACAATGTATTTAACTTTAAAGAAATCTGTACTCTTGCTGCTCAGGTCGAAGCCATCTTGAATTCGCGCCTTCTTGTCCCCTTGTCGGAAGATCAGCATGATCTTGCTTACTTGTCTCCAGGTCATTTTTTGATTGAACGTCCACTTACGTCATTACCCTTCTCACTGCCTAACACCAAACACATTGATCATCATTCACATTGGTATCAACTTGCTGTTTCTATCCAGGAGCTTTGGGATAGGTGGTCTCATGAATATTTAATCACTCTTTAGAAAAAAGGCAAATGGTTGAACAATTGTGGAAATTTGTAGGTCGGTACGGTTGTCATCTTGAAGGATCCTGGTTCCGCACAGTCCACTTGGAAACTGGCGCGCATTACTGAAGTTCATCCCGGTAAGGACGACAAGGTTCGAGTTGTCACTGTTCTCACTCCCTCCGGCACTTTTAAGAGAGCTATTTCGAGTTTAGAACCTCTTCCCATTGATGAGGATTCTAGTTGATCCCCTTTTTCTTATGGTTCATTTCGTTTTTTCAGGTTTCATTGTTTTTTCCCCTGGTTCTCACATGGGGCCCAGTTTCCAATTTCCAATTGCTTTGCCAGATTTGACATATTTTTTACTTTTTCCTATTGTGCCATACCCCCGTATGACACAAGGGGCCCAGTTTATGTAAAATCTGACAAAGCATTTATTGGAACGGTTCCACTTTATTACTCAATCCATTACTACGTAGACGTCATGTCGTCATTTTGTCCGTCTGCGTTGTCTGGTGACGTCACAGTCACGGTTCCACGTCACTGTCATAATCAAGTTTGTTTCCTATATTATTCGTCGTATTATTCGTCGTATTATTCGTTGTTTCAATCTTGATATTTGTATTGTTAAATTTTTGGAATTTATTTTGTCTTTTAGGCATCTTACTTTCTAGATATTTGCTATTTTTTCATCAAACGATTGAAAACGTTTTACTTATGTATCGCACATTTCCGGCTTGTCCTTTTTTAGTTGAGCCTTAGCTTTTTGCCTTGTCTTTGATCACATCTAGTCGGGAGTGCACTTTCGCTCCCGGTCTAAACTTTTTCATCCAAATTCATCTAGTTTACAGAACATTTTTAAAAGTGAATTATTGCTTCGAATTAATTCGTTAAATCTATTCTTCAATTGTGATTCAATTATTCATCGATTTCTTCATGTATTTACGTTGATAAACTTTGTCAAACTTACATAGTACTGTGTTGGTGTCTATCGCCATTTTCCTAACAATTGGCTTCACCTCTTGAAACTCAATCTTTCAATTTCATCATCTCTACCGTTTGGAAATCAATCTAAAAATTCCACAACTTGAAATCCGGATTATTTGTTTGGAATTCTACATGTTCCTGCTCACATTCCCACTGGGGGAATTGCCTACCATGTTGGACGCTTCCATTCTCGTCATTGCATGGCCATAATATCGGCGCTTGCTGATGTCCTGTTCCTTGGGGTACCGTAGATTCCTTGCCTGTCTGCCTGGCTGCATCTCTTCTTCAAAATTTTATTCAGGTTACGTAAATCATTCCAATCAACTTCCATTTACGCATGTATTGCATAACTGTTCATAAAAGTACTACAGCTTGTTGATACTGGACCACATTGTTCTTTATTTCTAATTCAAACATTTTAATGTGCATTCATATGATTTTTGTAGCTATCATTCAACTTTTTCTGCAATTAAAAACATTTAATTGTCCATACTTTCGGCAATCAAGCCTATGTACATGAATTCAATATGTTACAGTGTATGTCTCATTGAGAGCACTGTCCTACGTTATGTCAAGGTTATAATATGTATTTCATTCAATTTTGATAGCTACCCTTGGCTTTACAAGTGTATTAATGTCGACCAAGACATTCAATTTTGTTGATAGCTATCCTTGGCTTGCAAGCATAACCTCATATTTGAGTTGTTCAATTGATGTCTAACTTGACATTCAAATCATTGAAGGCCTATGTTGCCTGTATTCAACATTAACAACTATTTCATTGTATTTGATAGCTACCCTTGGCTTGCAAGTGATATTTTAAGGCCATCAACGCCTATTAATTGTTCTATTGATGTCTGACATGACATTCAAATCATTGAAGGTCTATGTCGCCTGTGTTTGACATTAACAACTATTTCATTGTATTTGATAGCTACCCTTGGCTTGCAAGTGATATTTCAAAGCCATTGACGCCTATCAATTGTTCTATTAATGTCTCACTTGACATTCAAATCATTGAAGGCCTATGTCGCCTGTATTCAACATCAACAACTATTTCACTGTATTTGATAGCTACCCTTGGCTTGCAAGTGATATTTTAAAGCCATCAACACCTATTAATTATTCTATTGATGTCTAACTTGACATTCAATTCATTGAAGGCCTATGTTGCATGTATTCATCATTGTCAATTATTTCATTGTATTTAATAGCTACCCTTGGCTCATAAGTGATATTTTAAGGCCACCGACACCTATTTCAATGTGTATGACATTGATTTTTGAACTTATCTATGTTAATGTCAACCAAGGCATTCTCATTTCTGAACTTATTTATGTTAATGTCAATCAAGGCATTTTCATTTCTGATCTTACTTACTTATGTTAATGTCGACCAAGGCATTTTCATTTCTGAACTTATTTATGTTGATGTCGACCAAGGCATTTTCATTTCTGAACTTACTTACTTGTGTTAATGTCGACCAAGGCATCTTCATTTCTGAACTTATTTACTTGTGTTAATGTCAACCAAGACATTCAATTATTCTAAGATTATTTCTATTAGTGTCAATCAACATTTAACCATTTCTACATATAGAACATTATCTACATATCATTGTCGTTTGTTATTATTCCTTTTTAAAATCATTAAGATTGAATTTTTCAGCAGTAACTTTATTATTGTATCACTTAAAATTGTCTATTCTCAAGTCAGGTATCATTGACAGTACCTTATCAATTAGTGTTAGGCTTCAATGGTCATTAGTGTCATTGACCTAAATTCATTTAAATTTTGTATTTTCCAACGGTTTTATTACATGTTGTAATAAAATTCTTCTGAAGTTTTTTTCATTCAATTCAATCTACTTACACTTGTTTTTGTATGTTGCCATCTGCCTATTATTTTATTAATATTAAATCTCATCTTGTTGACTCATTTTGTCTTTTATTGGCATACTCACCACACTTCATGCTATCAGTATTTTTATGCACAGAATTCAGAGATTTATTTGTAGGTATTAATACCAACTATCATTCACAGTCCACTGCCCTGACTTTGGATTCTGTCATAAAAATTGGTCCTCTGGCCCGTGCATTTTTGATTCAGTAGTTACCTAGGATAATTGTTAATTTTATTACCTATTTTCTTGGTCCGTTGAACCTTAGGGTTTCAGTGACCGTGAGACGCCAATGATTAGGTCCCACACTAGAGTATATTTTATTCCATTGTTTTTGTATGTTTGTATTGTTTAATATTAAGCATTCACACACTTGTTACAATTTTCAGTACTGGCTGCAACTCAGAGCACGCTGCGACGTGTATGCACCAGCTATCAGCTATCTTGTACCCTGAGAGACTGAACTGCACTGAACTGGTCACAGACGGCTATTGCACATTGAGAAAACAACACACGGCACACTACACCGCCTTGCGAGCTTGCTACTTGACTCGCCGCACAGCAAGCTTGACACAACTTGCCTCAAACGCACAGGCGTGCCTCTCTGCGTACTGGACCAGCGCCCAAGGTTGCTTATTGGCGCAGCAATTGCATTGCTATAGTGCAGTATCATCTCATTAACTCAGGTTTTGCTGTTAATTTTTAAGCATGTCCGATCATGAGGAAGATTCGCTTCCTGAGCCTTCTGCTCTTTTCAATGCAAGAGACAATTCACACCAGGAAATAGATTGGTTCATAACCAGCTATAACGATTATGTTGTGGACACCAAAGCCACTTATTATCAATTGTTGACTGTCAAAAACGAACTAGGTTCAGTCAGAATTAAGTATGATAAGATTCATGAACAGTTATGGAATGCAGAGTTGCAAGCACAAGACACTTCAACTCATTTTGAAATACTTAATAAGTTTATCTCCATCACCTCTAAGGCAAACACTGCATTAACTGCTTTTGACAGCAGACAACGCAACAATGAGGCCACTGCTGGTGCTTCCCAGCGGCCAACATCTCAAAACTCGCATTTGGCAAATTTTCAGTTGCCTCAGATTCCACTTCCACGTTTCAATGGGGTGCTTTCAAAATGGCAAGCATTCTCAAGTGCTTTTACCAATATTATTGGTAATCAGGATAATATTAATGACTCATTCATCAATTTTTCTATCTTCGTCAATCACTCAGTGGTGAAGCTCTTGCAAAAGTGGAACACATTGAAGCTGACGAAAATGGTTTTCAGCTTGCATGGAACCTCTTAAGGGAGAGGTATGACAATGAGAGATTAATTGCTGCCAGGCACGTCTCAGCAATTGAATCTCCTCCTACCATTAAATGTAACTGCCCACAATCATTACAGGCATTCATTGACTTTTGCAAGTCTCACATTACAGCGCTCAAAGCGCTTCAACTTGGAGTCCAAATCAAGGACTTATTGTACATGCACAAAATGTTGTTGTGTTGTTGAGAGGTATGACAATAAGAGATTAATTGCTGCCAGGCACGTCACGGCAATTGAATCTCCTCCTACCATAAAATGTAACTGTCTGCGATCATTACAGGCATTCATTGACTTTTGCAAGTCCCACATTACCGCGCTCGAAGCAATTCAACTTGGAGTCCAAATCAAGGACTTATTGTACATGCACAAAATGTTGTTGTGTTGGTATACACAACATTCCCACCATTGATAAATTTAGATTTTTTGGAATCACAATGCAAAATCATGGAAGCTGTTGCTTCAAGCTCAGCTAACCACTATCAAGGAAATGTACAGCAAGGTACATCTAACTCGGTTGGTGCTCATAGCAAGCCAAAGCTCAATCAAAATCGAGCAAATGTTCAATCTAGAATGCAGGTTACTACCTCTTCTATGCCACCTTGTAGCTTTTGTAATTCTGTTGGTCATTTTCCAAATCGTTGTAATGAATTATTGAAGTTGCAGGCTATTGATCGTTGGAATGCTGTCTGTGACAAAAGGTTATGTTATAATTGCATCAGGCCTTTCACACCCAATCATATTTGTTCGGACAAATCCTGTGCACTTTGTGGCAAGAGTCACAACACTGTTCTTCATAGGTCGTATCCTCAATCGCGAGACACTCAGCCTACTTCTAAGGATAAGGTTATCCATTGAATATCCAATGTTATTCATTCTCAATCTTTTGCTCCCTCCAAGGGTAAGAATGCTGTTTTGAATTCTGTCATGGTTCAGAATGCGGAAACAACTAAACAAGCTGTTTCTCATGCAGAACAGCCTCAGAAGAACTCTCATGTCACAATGAGCTCCACCTCGTCACTGTGTTTGCAACAGCAATCAACTGTCGCTTTGTTACCTACTGCCGAAGTTTTGGTTCAATCTTCTAGTGGGGAATTTATTAAAGCAACCACACTTTTAGATTCTTGTTCTGATTGTAATCTGATGTCAACTAGGTTGGCTGAAAAATTGTTACTTGTTACTTTGTATTCGGACACTTTGATTCATAGTGTAGGTGAGAATAAGACCAAATCATCTATTTCTCATTCAGTTTGCTTGTCTTCATCTGATTGTTTGTGGTAGGTTGAAGAAAATTGTATTGTAGTTGATAGCATATCATCTAATGTTCCTACCATAAACATTGATCTTTCAAAAATTTCAATTCCTGTTGAACTCAAATTAGCGGATCCATTGTTTGATCAGCCTAAACCTGTAGATTTGTTACTTGGTGCTGGCATATTTGCATCTGTACTTCAGCCTGATAAATTGTATCTAGCTCAAAACGCTCCCATTCTTCAGGAAACCAGTCTAGGTTGGGTCATATTTGGCTCTTGTAAAACTATCCGTCCTATTGCAGCACCTCGTTCGTGCCTCCCTGCTTCACCTGTGGCCGCTCCCCATAGGGTCATGTTGAATTTTCAAACTTCAAATGATGTCTCTCATCAGTTAGAGAAATTTTGGAAGTTGGAAGAAATCTCTCCTCTGCTTCCTCCCTCACCTGAGGTTTTGAAACTTGAAAAGCACTACACAACCACTACCACGCGTCTTGAAGACGGATGGTTTATGGTCACTCTTCCCAAAAAGGATAGTTTCCACTCATTGGGTCATTCCTGATTTCAAGCATTGAACTGATTTCATTCATTAGAAAAACGGCTATCATCAAATGTTGAATTAAAAAATCAATACACAGCTTTCATGGAAGAATATCAACAGTTGAATCACATGTCACCAGTGCCTCCAGGACCAGATAATGAAAAATGTTACTTCATTCCCCATCACCCGGTTTTTAAGCCTGATTCGACCACTACAAAATTAAATGTAGTATTTGATGCTTCTGCTAAATCTACCACTGGAACATCGCTTAATGAAGTATTGTACGTTGGTCATACAGTTCAGCCTGAACTGTTCAATATTGTTCTGCGCTTTCACACATATCAAATAGCCTTCATTGTGGACATTACTAGAATGTACCATCAAATCTTAGTTCATCCCTCAGACCGTAACCTTCAGAGAATATTTTGGAGATCTGATGTTACTCTTCCATTTCAAGAATTCACCTTGAATACTGTAAGTTATGGCACTTTGCTGGCAGCTTTCTTAGCTACTCGTACACTTCATCATTTGGCCGATCTTGATACGGCACCCAACTCTGCTGTAGCTAATGTTATAAAAAATCACTTTTACGTTGATGACCTTATTTCTGGTTCCTCTTCGGTTACAGAAGCTAAACATTAAGTTCAACAAATGATTAGTACATTAGCTCAGGGTGGTTTCGAGCTTAGGAAATGGTTTTCTAACTCTCCTGAAGCTCTTGCTACTATTCCTTCTGATCTGCTTGAATCAAACACTTCCAAACCGTTGTCTAATTTCAATGATTGTGTGGTCAAGGCACTAGGCCTCATTTGGAATTCCACTCTAGACATCTTAACTATTTCCTCCAATGATGCTGATGTATTACATAAAACATCTTTTACTGAAAGAGAGCTTCTCTCTTGTATTTCGAGCATATTTGATCCATTAGGTTTGATTTCTCCTGTTGTCATTTTACCCAAAACACTTTTTCAAAAACTCTGGTTATTAAACATTGATTGGGATCAAAAAATTCCGCAAGATCTGTTGGAAACTTGGTTGAAAATTCTGCATGAATTGCCGAACACTGCTAACATATCACTTCCGTTTTGTGTGTTATCAAAGGACTCTGATGCCTCACTTGAATTGCATGGCTTCACCGATGCTAGTCTCACTGCTTACGGTGCCTGTATTTACGTCAGAAGCACCTTTCTCGGTAGCAGTTAAGCTCAGTTGCTCACTTCCAAGTCCCACATTGCCTCTTTGGACCCAGTTCTCTCTGTTCCTAGATTAGAGCTACAGGCAGCTCTGCTACTTTCACGTCTTGTGAATAAGGTTTTAAAGGCTTCAAGTCTTACTTTCTCTGATGTGTATTTGTGGACTGACTCAAAAACAGTCTGTGACTGGTTAAGAGCCCCTCCTGATTGATCTAATATTTTTGTAGCTGTACGCATTTCTGAAATTCAGAATTCAACTTTTAACTTTCATTGGAATCATGTTCGTACTAGTAACAATCCTGCTGATTTGATATCTCGAGGTTGTACACCCAATCAGCTGGCCGCTAGTAGTCTGTGGTGGAATGGTCCTTCATGGCTATCTATGCCAAATAGTTCTTGGGATTCTTTCTCTAGCAATGTTGCTATTTTTCAATCAGTTCAGGTATTAGCTACTACTTCTTCTCATAATGATGTTATCTCAGGCATAATAAATAGTTGCTCCACTTATCACAAAATCGTTCATACAACGGCGTATGTTCTATGGTTCATTCATAATTGTAGGAAAAAAAATCCAGTCGCTCAATGCTTTGGTCAATTAGCTGTCTATGAAATATGAGAAGCTGAAAATTGTATTTTCAAATCCATTCAAGAAGAAGCTTTCTCTGCTGAACTTAAAGCATTGCATCAAAATCAGGAGCTACTGCCTAATAGCTCTATTAAAGCCTTGTCACCATTCATTCACTCCGATTCACTGCTCAGAGTTGGTAGACGTTTGCAGAATGCAAATGCTTCCTTTGACTATAAACATCAAATATTGTTGTCTAGCAATCACAAATTCACTCGTGCATTGATTGTTGCTCATCATCGTCGTCTAAGTCATGCTGGTGTTCAGGCCACCATGGCCAGTGTAAGACAACAATTTTTGTTTCCCTCCACCCGTCGCACCATCAAAAGTGTATTGCGGCATTGCATAATGTGTTTTCGCTTTTCTGCTCTTCGTTCTGAGCAAATCATGGGTAGTTTACCAGCGGCCCGCATTCAGGCTGATTTTTCCTTTTACAATTGTGGTTTGGATTATGCCGGTCCTATTTCCATTCGTGTAGGCGGCCCCAAATCTTGTACTTTTTCTAAGGCATACTTCACGCTTTTTGTGTGTATGGTAACCCGTGCCGTTCATATTGAAACTATGAAGCTCTTGCTACTATTCCTTCTGATCAGCTTGAATCAAACACTTCCAAACCGTTGTCTAGTTTCAATGATTGTGTGGTCAAGGCACTAGGCCTCATTTGGAATTCCACTCTAGACATCTTAACTATTTCCTCCAATGTTGCTGATGTATTACATAAAACATCTTTTACTAAAAGAGAGCTTCTCTCTTGTATTTCAAGCATATTTGATCCATTAGGTTTGATTTCTCCTGTTGTCATTTTACCCAAAACACTTTTTCAAAAACTCTGGTTATTAAAGATTGATTGGGATCAAAAAATTCTGCAAGATCTGTTGGAAACTTGGTTGAAAATTCTGCATGCTCGGAACTCACTTCCAAGGCATTAATTGCTGCTCTGATTCGGTTTTCTGCTCATCGCGGCATTCCGCATTCCATTTTTTCGGACAATGCCACAACTTTTGTTGGTGCCAACAATGAGCTATGTGAGCTCCACAAATTTTTGTCCTCTGATCGTCTTAAATCAGATATTCATGACACTATGTCTGTACTCAACATCCAATGGCACTTCATTCCCCCTCGGGCTCTGCACTTCGGTGGACTCTGGGAGAATGCGGTAAGAAACTTCAAACTCATATTCTGTGTAGTTACATTCAACAAGGTATTTATCTTTGAAGAAATCTGTACTCTTGTTGCTCAGGTCGAAGCCATCTTGAATTCGCGCCCTCTTGTCCCCTTGTTGGATGATCCGCATGTTCTTGCTTACTTGTCTCCAGGTCATTTTTTGATTGGACGTCCACTTACGTCATTACCCTTCTTACTGCCTAACACGAAACACATTGATCATCATTCACATTGGCATCAACTTGCTGTTTCTATCCAGGAGCTTTGGGATAGGTGGTCTCATGAATATTTAACCACTCTTCAGAAAAAAGGAAAATGGTTAAACAATTGTGGAAATTTGGAGGTCGGTACGGTTGTCATCTTGAAGGATCCTGGTTCCGCACAGTCCACTTGGAAACTGGCGCGCATTACTGAAGTTCATCCCGGTAAGGACGACAAAGTTCGAGTTGTCACTGTTCTCACTCCCTCCGGCACTTTTATGAGAGCTATTTCGAGTTTAGAACCTCTTCCCATTGATGAGGATTCTAGTTGATCCCCTTTTTCTTATGGTTCATTTCGTTTTTTCCCCTGGTTCTCACATGGGGCCCAGTTTCCAATTTCCAATTGCTTTGCCAGATTTGACATATTTTTTACTTTTTCTTATTGTGCCATACCCCCGTATGACACAAGGGGCCCAGTTTATGTAAAATCTGACAAAGCATTTATTGGAACGGTTCTACTTTGTTACTCGTTCCATTACTACGTAGACGTCATGTTGTCATTTTGTCCGTCTGCATTGTCCAGTGACGTCACACTCACGGTTCCACGTCACTGTCATAATCAAGTTTGTTTCCTATATTATTCGTCGTATTATTCGTCGTATTATTCGTCGTTTCAATCTTAATATTTGTATTGTTAAATTTTTTGGAATTTATTTTGTCTTTTAGGCATCTTACTTTCTAGATATTTGCTATTTTTTCATCAAACGTTTGAGAACGTTTTACCTACGTATCAAAAATTTCCGGCTTGTCCTTTTTCAGTTGAGCCTTAGCTTTTTGCCTTGTCTTTGATCACGTCTAGTTGGGAGTGCACTTTCGCTCCCGGTCTAAACTTTTTCATCCAAATTCATCTAGTTTACGGAACATTTTTAAAAGTGAATTATTCCTTCGAATTAATTCGTTAAATCTATTCTTCAATTGTGATTCAATTATTCATCGATTTCTTCATGTATTTACGTTGATAAACTTTGTCAAACTTACATAGTACTGTGTTGGTGTCTATCGCCATTTTCCTAACAATTGGCTTCACCTCTTGAAACTCAATCTTTCAATTTCATCATCTCTACCGTTTGGAAATCAATCTAAAAATTCCACAACTTGAAATCCGGATTATTTGTTTGGAATTCTACATGTTCCTGCTCACATTCCCACAGGGGGAATTGCCTACCATGTTGGACGCTTCCATTCTCGTCATTGCATGGCCATCAAATCGGTGCTTGCTGATGTCGTGTTCCTTGGGGTACCGTGGATTCCTTGCCTGTCTGCCTGGCTGCATCTCTTCTTCAAAATTTTTTTCAGGTTACGTAAATCGTTCCAATCAACTTCCATTTACGCATGTATTGCATAACTGTTCATAAAAGTACTACAGCTTGTTGATACTGGACCACATTGTTCTCTATTTCTAATTCAAACATTTTAATTTGCATTCATATGATTTTTGTAGCTATCATTCAACTTTTTCTGCAATTAAAAACATTAAATTGTCTATACTTTCAGCAATCAAGCCTATGTACATGAATTCAATATGTTACAGTGTATGTCTCATTGAGAGCACTGTCCTACGTTATGTCAAGGTTATAATATGTATTTCATTCAATTTTGATAGCAACCCTTGGCTTTACAAGTGTATTAATGTCGACCAAGACATTCAATTTTGTTGATAGCTATCCTTGGCTTGCAAGCATAACCTCATATTTGAGTTGTTCAATTGATGTCTAACTTGACATTCAAATCATTGAAGGCCTATGTCGCCTGTATTCAACATTAACAACTATTTCATTGTATTTGATAGCTACCCTTGGCTTGCAAGTGATATTTTAAGGCCATCAACGCCTATTGATGTCTGACATGACATTCAAATCATTGAAGGTCTATGTCGCCTGTATTCGACATTAACAACTATTTCATTGTATTTGATAGCTACCCTTGGCTTGAAAGTGATATTTTAAGGCCATCAACGCCTATTAATTGTTCTATTGATGTCTCACTTGACATTCAAATCATTGAAGGCCTATGTCGCCTGTATTCAACATTAACAACTATTTCACTGTATTTGATAGCTACCCTTGGCTTGCAAGTGATATTTTGAGGCCATCAACGCCTATTAATTGTTCTATTGATGTCTAACTTGACATTCAATTCATTGAAGGCCTATGTCGCCTGTATTCAACATTGTCAATTATTTCATTGTATTTGATAGCTACCCTTGGCTCATAAGTGATATTTTAAGGCCACCGACACCTATTTCAATGTGTATGACATTGATTTTTGAACTTATTTATGTTAATGTCGACCAAGGCATTTTCATTTCTTAACTTATTTATGTTAATGTCGACCAAGGCATTTTCATTTCTGAACTTACTTACTTGTGTTAATGTCAACCAACGCATCTTCATTTCTGAACTTATTTACTTGTGTTAATGTCGACCGAGACATTCAATTATTCTAAGATTTTGTGTATTAGTGTCAATCAACATTTAACCATTTCTACATATAGAACATTAACTACATATCATTGTCGTTTGTTATTATTCCTTTTCAAAATCATTAAAATTGAATTTTTCAGCAGTAAATTTATTATTGTATCACTTAAAATTGTCTATTCTCAAGTCAGGTATCATTGACAGTACCTTATCAATTAGTGTTAGGCTTTGGTCTGGCCAGAGCATTTTTCGAATTGTAGCGCCAATCCCAGACTACAGTTCTGCCCGTAGCGGGCTTGTGCGCTAGTGTCGATTCATCCAGCTGTTTGCCTTGCCATCTTTTCTAGCCAGTCATCTTGTTCTTGTTCAGTCGTTCTTGTTCGTTTTGTCTTGTCTTGTTGTGAAGACCGAGTTCGTATTTTGTAATGTAATTTCCATCGGAAATTTCTAGTAATTGATTGTTTAAGTGTCGTGTGTGTGGATTATAAATATAACATCGTAAATAGTGTTAAATTGAATTAATTTGCATCAGTTTTGAATTTATAAAGAATCCAGTTTGAGCTTCGTTCGGAATATAGTACAGTATACGGAGCCTGCAAGTTGAACACGGAAAACCAGCCTGGAAGCGAAAACCTATCTTTTTCCCAGATTTCTTTCCACCCCTGAATCTGACCAAAACACCTAATAGAGGCTTCGAAGGGCAAGTAGACAAAATTGGATTAAATCTGGTGAGTTTTTGCTCTTTTTATTGTTCATTAATGCAGAGTTTGACTGTACCAATAACCTGGCTCAAATTGAAGATTAAATTTTGCTCATCGTTTCTATTTGATAAATTGAATAGTAAATTACAGTCCACTGGTAGCTCTAGCCTGAGCTTTGTTCAGAACATTTCTGGCCTCCAGACCGGGATGAATTTAAATTTGTAATTTGTTGATTAATTCACACACATTGGATTTAAGCAATTTCGTATTTGTCCAATGTTGGCATGTTCAGAATGGTCTGATCTATGCACAACTTTAGTTTGTTGTAGCCTTGTTCTAGAGCAAGGTTTCTTGTCAATTTGTATTTGTCTGAAATTAAATTTATTTCAGTTAAAATTGTAATTTTCCTGAAACTAGGCTCATTGTGCTCTTTTCTCAGGAATTTGTTTGTTGGATTTTGTATTGTCCATTTTGTATTGTACATGTTAGTGAAGGTTAATCACATCATGATTTTGTTTGTTCAATTCAACAAGTTATCGTTTGTTTGTGAGTTGTTGGAAGAACATTATCTAATCATATAGTTTTGTCTTCAGCAGTAACTTGTCTTGTGAATTGATAATCAAAGTTTAACTTTGATAACTTACTAGTCGTGATTTTTCCTTCCATTTAGTTTTGAACTCATTCTTGTTTTTTTTGTCTGTTGTTTTGTATTGTCGGGGCTGAATTGTTTTGTGTATGAGTTCAAGATGGAGGAAAAATTACAGAAACAAATCATTGAGCATCGCGCTAAACTGGAACAATTGTATGCCCGATTGCAAAGAATTTATGAACTGTCTAAAAATGTCTCTGATCCAAAAGTTGCTGAGCAATTTTTAGTGTTGTATCCTCGGGTGTCTCAGACCATTTCGGATTATGAAAAGACAGAATTAGTGGTTAATGAGTTGGAACTAGAGTTGAATAAAGACTATGTTGTAGCATTCAACGACTCACATCTAGATCTGTTTCAGTATATTGAAGTAGCGGCTAACACTCTCAAACAGAGAGAGGCGACTGATGCTATTGCTCAATCTTCGGCAGCTTCAGCAGCTAGTGCACAGCCGGTCGTGTCCGAGTCAGTACTGCCCAAAATCGACCTTCCAAAATTTGATGGGAACCAGACTCAATGGTCGGTGTTTTATGAATTATTTAAGGCATTGGTACATGACAACAAGAGTTTGAACGATCAGCAGAAAGTCCAATATCTTGTAAGTAGACTTACTGGACAAGCAGCAAATATTTGTCGTCATTTGCCACCATTGGCTAATAATTATCTAATAATTTGGCAGGCATTATTGACCCGCTATAACAATCCACGAGCGCAAGTCGATGCCTATTTCAAACAAATTTTTGAATTTCGTCCAATAAAATCAGAATCAAAGGCAGGTTGTATTGCGATTTTGGATGGGTTTTGCAGTTCCATCAATGCAGTGAAGAGATTGTGACTCACTGATTTGTCAGACTCGATATTCCTCTATCATGGCTTGAGATTGCTGGATTCAAGTTCTCGTAGAAATTTTGAATCGGCCGTACGTGACAAGGCTATGCCAACTTATGCCGATTATGTTAAGTTCATTGAAAAGCAAATTAAGACTCTTCCTTCTGATGAGAAACAGGCTGAATCGTTTAATATGAGGCACAAAAAGGATAATAAATCAAAGGTGTTTGTGGTTCAATCTAATGATTCATCTAACGATGCATCTAGTAAAAAGCCCAATTGTCTGAAGTGCTCAAAACTGGGTCATCGGTTAGTAGATTGTGCTAGTTTTTTGAAAATGACTCCTTGGGATCGTTATTGTTTGATTAAAGGAAAGTTTTGTTGTTTTCGTTTTCTTGATGTGGATCATTTGAGTAAAAATTGTCGTAGTAAAACTCAGTGTGCTCAATGTCGAGAATCTCATCATTCTTTATTGCACTTTTCCAGATCAAGTTCCAATGAAGGTGTTGCGTCCTTGTCGAACTCCAAGGCAGGTGGCACATCACCTATTAGTTGTTGTTCTACATCCAATGATGTAGAAAATTCGACCGTTGTGTTGTCGACCGTCACTGCACATATTCGAGATTGTAATGGTCAGCTTTGTGATGTTCGTTTCTTGATTGACACCGGGAGTCAGTGTCATTTTGTTACAGCCAAATTGTGTCGGCGTTTGAGATTACCATTCCAGCCCATGAAAACCGTTGTTCGTGGATTCGGTGGTGGTACTAGTGAAGTTCGAGGTCGTACTTGTGTGTCGATTCAGTCGAAGTTGGATCCTACCGTCAAGTTTTCGATGGATGCCACAGTGGTAGATAGAATCATCGACAAGTTGCCTTCTTGTGAAATCGACAGATCCAAACTTCATCATCTTGAAAATCTCACACTGGCTGACGACAAATTCTATCTTCCTAGTAGAATAGATGGCATCATTGGTGCAGAGTTAGTTCCTCACTTGCTACGTGGGAGTCCTAGTATAGGTGAATCGCACGAATTGATGACTGTTAATAGTGTCTTTGGTCACATTCTGATGGGGAGAGCGCCGATTCTCACTTCAACAAAAAATGTGTCGAATTGTTTTACAGCCATCTGTAGTCCATTCGTGAGTAGTCCATCGTTGGATAGTTTTGTGGAACGTTTTTGGGAGTTGGAATCGTGCCCTACACCAAGCTGTCAACTGAAACCGGACGAGTTGGAGTGTGAGGTAAATTTTCGGAAGTCTGTACATCGTGTGAATTCTGGTCGTTTTGTTGTTGCCTTGTCATTTGCGGAGCCGCCCAGCAGCTTGGGAGATTCGTATGCTGTCGCCGAACGCCGACTGCTGAGTTTGGAGAGACGACTAGAGCATGACAGCAATACTCGTATTTCATATCATGAAATATTGATTGATTACCTACGTCAGGGTCACATGTCGTTTGTAGCAGATCAGACAGACCGAGGTGGTTACTACATACCGCATCACGCCATCGTGAAAGCAAGCAGCACTACCACGCCCATCCGAATTGTATTTGATGCTGGTTCCAGAGCATCATCGGGTTTGTCATTGAACCAGGTTCTTCATGCTGGTCCCAAATTGCAGACTGACATTTTTGTTTTGTTAGTCAATTTTCGTTTGTTCCCAATCGCACTAACTGCCGACATTAAACAAATGTATCGACAGATATTAGTGGAGGATTCCTGCCATCGTTATCAGCGTGTATTGTGGAGATTTTTGCCGGAGGATCCGATCAAAATTTATCAGCTCAATTGTGTTGTTTTTGGTGTTTCAAGCTCTCCATATTTGGCACTTCGCACCGTCCACCAGCTTGTAGAGGAGGATGGAAATCGTTTTCCAGCAGCCAAGGCGAGAATACCAAGAGACATGTTCATGGACGACTTAGTCACATCTGTCGCCACAGAGTCAGAGGCCGCGGAGCTGTATCATCAGTCCAAGCAGCTGTTTGAGGGAGGAGGTTTCTCGCTCACAAAGTGGACGTCAAATTCACCATCAATGCTGGAGAAATTCTCGGAGGAAGAGAAATCGTTTTCGTACAAGGATTTTGAAGCAGACAACTCCTTGGCTATTTTGGGATTGAATTGGCAACCCAGTACTGATCTGTTTCAGTTTTCCGTCAAGTGTGGTGAGGTCGTCGCTACTAAGCGTTCTATTCTGTCAGTGATGGCTCGTATCTATTATCCACTTGGTCTCTTGTCACCGTTTACATTATTTCTCAAATGTCTTGTCCAGAAACTGTGGAAATTAGGAGTGGATTGGGACGAGAAGCCGCCTGAGTCTATCTGCACTCTTTGGGAGAATTGTCAAAAAGAGTTGCCTCTATTGTTGAAATTTGCTGTTCCACGCCACGTTGGTTTGTTTCAGGATTCTCACGTCAGTTTGATTGGTTTTTGTGACGCATCATTGTCGGGTTATGGTGCAGTTATCTATGTGAAGTCGCAGAAGGAGAGCGAGGAGTCAAGAGTTGTATTATTGTGTTCCAAGTCCAAGGTAGCACCATCTAAAGTTGTTTCAATACCTCGTTTGGAGTTGTGTGCGGCACTCTTGTTGGCAGAACTCATGAATTCAGTAGTCACTATTATCAGTGAACGTTGTCATGTGTCTCGTATTGTCGCACTCTCTGATTCGACAGTCACCTTGTGTTGGATTAATGCTCCATCCGCGAAATGGCAAACTTTTGTTGGTAATCGCATCACAAAAATACAGGATTCCTGTATACAGGAGTGGATGCATGTTGCCGGAATTGAAAATCCCGCTGACTGTTTGTCTAGAGGTTTATCACCAGTTGAGCTTGTGAACTTTCCGTTGTGGCTCTCAGGTCCATCATGGTTAGCAGAGGACGAATGCGATTGGCCCGTCCGAACTCAAATGGAAGAGATCGTGGATCCACCAGAGGCGAAAAAAACCGTCAGTGTTGACAGTCACAAAATCTCCTGATTGTAACAGCAATGCAGTATATTCATTGATTGGTCGTTGTTCGGATTATGGTCGTCTTTTGAGAATTGTAATTCTTGTTCTCAAATTCCTACGAATCTTACTCCAATCAGAGGAATCAGATTTCGATGTTGCTAAGAGGTATCTATGTAAAGTGGTGCAGAAGATACATTTTTCATCTGAATTTGTGCAATTGGAGAAGGGAGAAGATTGTTCTATGCGCCTTCGTCGCCTGTCTCCATTCATTGATAAAGGCGTGATTCGCATCAGCGGTCGTTTGTCTCATGCTGGACTGGAATTTGAGACTTGTCATCAGATGATCCTACCAAAATCCGACGCTTTCGTATCGATGTTGATTGATTATCATCACAAGAAGAATTGTCATGCTGGACCTTCGTTATTGTTGTCCTTGATCAGACAGAAATTCTGGATACTGTCTGCTCGCTCTATTATTCGTATTTGTGTGTTTAAGTGTAATCGTTGTTTCCATGTTCGACCTAGTAATGATGCAATCATTCCAAAAATGGGTGACCTGCCTGCTTGTCGAGTGTCACAATGCAAACCATTTGAAAATTGTGGTGTGGATTACGCTGGTCCTTTGCGTATTACTATGACGAGACGTCGTAATTCTTGTATTTTGGAAGCCCACATTTGTCTGTTTGTGTGTATGGCAACAAAGGCGGTACATATTGAGTTGGTATCGGATCTATCAACGCCCATGTTTTTAGCTGCGTTTTGTCATTTTTTGTCACGTCGTGGACCCTGTCGTGTGATGTATTCTGATTGTGGTACTAATTTTGTAGGTGCCAAGGAACAGTTGCAAAATATAACTCAACTTTTGAATTCGTCCGAGTTTCAAACCACATTGACTAGTCAACTCGCCGAACACAAAATTGAATGGAAATTCATTCCCCCTGGTTCACCGCATTTTGGAGGTCTATGGGAGGCAAATGTCAAATCTGTAAAGTTGCATCTGTTCCGAGTAATTGGCAATCAACTTCTCACCTATGAGGAACTGAACACGGTATTGGTGCAGATTGAAGGTGTCCTGAATTCCCGCCCACTGTGTGTACTGAGTGAGGATCCGTGTGAACCGCTGGCTTTGACCCCAGCGCACTTTTTGACACTCACACCGTTGAAATCATTTCCCATGCGGGACGTGGACAGTGTCCCTGTGAATCGTCTCACCAGGTATGAATTGATTGGTCAACTCATTCAATCGTTCTGGAACCGATGGAGAAGAGAGTACCTGCACGAACTCCAAAGTCGAAAAAAATGGCTGAAATCACCCACTTCTATCAGTGTGGGAACGGTTGTGGTAGTGGACCAACCAAACACACCTCCATTGCAGTGGCCACTGGGTGTCATCGAACAGGTGTTTCCGGGAAGTGACAGCGAGGTTCGAGTGGCGAGTGTTCGCCTAAAAACTGGTATTTATAAAAGACCAGTTACAAAACTGTATCCACTCCCAACTCAATAGTTGTTTTTGCTTGTTGCATTTTTTTCCTTTGTGTTGTTTTTTCGTGTTGGTGTTTTGTTTTGTCATGTCTGGATTTTTTCCTTTCTGTGGTTTTTTTTTTTTTTCTTCAGTTTTGTAACTTGGCTGAAAAATAGTTTTTCAGAGGCGGGGGTATGGTCTGGCCAGAGCATTTTTCGAATTGTAGCGCCAATCCCAGACTACAGTTCTGCCCGTAGCAGGCTTGTGCGCTAGTGTCGATTCGTCCAGCTGTTTGCCTTGCCATCTTTTCTAGCCAGTCATCTTGTTCTTGTTCAGTCGTTCTTGTTCGTTTTGTCTTGTCTTGTTGTGAAGACCGAGTTCGTATTTTGTAATGTAATTTCCATCGGAAATTTCTAGTAATTGATTGTTTAAGTGTCGTGTGTGTGGATTATAAATATAACATCGTAAATAGTGTTAAATTGAATTAATTTGCATCAGTTTTGAATTTATAAAGAATCCAGTTTGAGCTTCGTTCGGAATATAGTACAGTATACGGAGCCTGCAAGTTGAACACAGAAAACCAGCCTGGAAGCGAAGACCTATCTTTTTCCCAGATTTCTTTCCACCCCTGAATCTGACCAAAACACCTAATAAAGGCTTCGAAGGGCAAGTAGACAAAATTGAATTAAATCTGGTGAGTTTTTGCTCTTTTTATTGTTCATTAATACAGAGTTTGACTGTACCAATAACCTGGCTCAAATTGAAGATTAAATTTTGCTCATCGTTTCTATTTGATAAATTGAATAGTAAATTACAGTCCACTGGTAGCTCTAGCCTGAGCTTTGTTCAGATCAGGCTTCAATGGTCATTAGTGTCATTGACCTAAATTCATTTAAATTTTGTATTTTCTAACGGTTTTATTACATGTTGTAATAAAATTCTCCTGAAGTTTTTCTCATTCAATTTTATCTACTTACACTTGTTTTTGTATGTGGCCATCTGCCTATTATTTTATTAATATTAAATCTCATCTTGTTGACTCATTTTGTCTTTTATTGGCATACTCACCACACTTCAAGCTATCAGTATTTTTATGCACAGAATTCAGAGATTTATTTGTAGGTATTAATACCAACTATCATTCACAGTCCACTGCCCTGACTTTGAATTCTGTCATAAAAATTGGTCCTCCGGCCCGTGCATTTTTGATTCAGTAGTTACCTAGGATAATTGTTAATTTTATTACCTATTTTCTTGGTCCGTTGAACCTTAGGGTTTCAGTGACCATGTGCCTAATAGTCTAGCTTGATGCCAATGATTAGGTCCCACACTAGAGTATATTTTATTCCATTGTTTTTGTATGTTTGTATTGTTTAATATTAAGCATTCACACACTTGTTACAATTTCCAGTACTGGCTGCAACTCAAAGCACGCTGCGGCGTGTATGCACCAGCTATCAGCTATCTTGTACCCTGAGAGACTGAACTGCACTGAACTGGTCACAGATGGCTATTGCACATTGAGGAAACAACACACGGCACACTACACCGCCTTGCAAGCTCGCTACTTGACTCGCGGCACAGCGAGCTTGACACAACTTGCCTCAAACGCACAGGCGTGCCTCTCTGCGTACTGGACCAGTGCCCAAAGTTGCTTATTGGCGCAGCAATCGCATTGCTATAGTGCAGTATCATCTCATTAACTTAGGTTTTGCTGTTAATTTCTAAGCATGTCCGATCATGAGGAAGATTCGCTTCCTGAGCCTTCTGCTCTTTTCAATGCAAGAGACAATTCACACCAGGAAATAGATTGGTTCATAACCAGCTATAACGATCATGTTGTGGACACTGAAGCCACTTATTATCAATTGTTGACTGTCAAAAACGAACTATGTTCAGTCAGAATTAAGTATGTTAAGATTCATGAACAGTTATGGAATGCAGAGTTGCAAGCACAAGACACTTCAACTCATTTTGAAATACTTAATAAGTTTATCTCCATCACCTCTAAGGCAAACGCTGCATTAACTGCTTTTGAAAGCAGACAACGCAACAATGAGGCCACTGCTGGTGCTTCCCAGCAGCCAACATCTCAAAACTCGCATTTGGCAAATTTTCAGTTGCCTCAGATTCCACTTCCATGTTTCAATGGGGAGCTTTCAAAATGGCAAGCATTCTCAAGTGCTTTTACCAATATTATTGGTGATCAGGATAATATTAATGACTCATTCATCAATTTTTCTATCTTCGTCAATCACTCAGTGGTGAAGCTCTTGCTAGAGTGGAACACATTGAAGCTGACAAAAATGGTTTTCAGCTTGCATGGAACCTCTTAAGGGAGAGGTATGACAATAAGAGATTAATTGCTGCCAGGCACATCACGGCAATTGAATCTCCTCCTACCATAAAATGTAACTATCCACAATCATTACAAGCATTCATTGACTTTTGCAAGTCCCACATTACCGCGCTCAAAGCGCTTCAACTTGGAGTCCAAATGAAGGACTTATTGTACATGCACAAAATGTAGTTGTGTTGTTGAGAGGTATGACAATAAGAGATTAATTGCTGCCAGGCACGTCATGGCAATTGAATCTCCTCCTACCATAAAATGTAACTGTCTGCATTCATTACGGGCATCCATTGACTTTTGCAAGTCCCACATTACCGCGCTCGAAGCAATTCAACTTGGAGTCCAAATCAAGGACTTATTGTACATGCACAAAATGTTGTTGTGTTAGTATACACGACATTCCCACCATTGATAAATTTTGATTTTTTGGAATCACACGCAAAATCATGGAAGCTGTTGCTTCAAGCTCAGCTAACCACCATCAAGGAAATGTACAGCAAGGTACATCTAACGGGGTTGGTGCTCATAGCAAGCCGAAGTTCAATCAAAATCAATCAAATGTTCAATCTAGAATGCAGGTTACTACCTCTTCTATGCCACCTTGTAGCTTTTGTAATTCTGTTGGTCATTTTCCAAATCATTGTAATGAATTATTGAAGTTGCAGGTTATTGATCGTTGGAATGCTGTCTGTGACAAAAGGTTATGTTATAATTGCATCAAGCCTTTCACACCCAATCATATTTGTTCGGACAAATCCTGTGCACTTTTTGGCAAGAGTCACAACACTGTTCTTCATAGGTCGTATCCTCAATCACGAGACACTCAGCCTACTTCTAAGGATAAGGTTATTCATTGAATATCCAATGTTATTCATTCTCAATCTTTTGCTCCATCCTAGGGTAAGAATGCTGTTTTGAATTCCGTCATGGTTCAGAATGCGGAAACAACTAAACATGCTGTTTCTCATGCAGAACAACCCCAACCACCCCTAAACATCATTATATTTTGATGAAACTTCAACAGTATGTTTAATATGTGTATCTCATCCTGTATGTCAAATTTGAAACGAATTGGACAATTAGAAATACCCAGTCAATCACTTTTTATGCTGGTCAATAGGGTTTTTTACCCCAAACCACCCCTAAACATCATTATATTACGATGAAACTTCTACAGTATGTTTAATATGTGTATATCATCCTGTATGCCAAATTTGAAACGGATCTGACAATTATAAATACCCGGTCAATCACTTTTTATGCTGATCAACAGGGTTTTCATACTCCTAACCACCCCTAAACATCATTATATTCATAAAAAACTTCAACAGTATGTTTAATATGTGTAAATAATCCTGTATGCCAAATTTGAAACGAATCGGACAATTAGAAATACCCGGTCAATCACTTTTTATGCTGGTCAATAGGGTTTTTTACCCCTAACCACCCCTGAACATCATTATATTTTGATGAAACTTTAACAGTATGTTCATTATGTGTATATCATCCTGTATGCCAAATTTGAAATAAATTGGACAATTAGAAATACCAGGTCAATCACTTTTTTGCTGGTCAATCACTTTTTATGCTGGTCAATAGGGTTTTTTACCTCTACCACCCCTAAACATCATTATCTTTTGATGAAACTTTTACAGTATGTTTAATATGTGAATATCATCCTGTATGCCAAATTTGAAATGTATTGTGCAATTAGAAATACCTGGTCAATCACTTTTTATGCTGGTAACTTCTACTGTATGTTTAATATGTGTATATCATCCTGTATGTCAAATTTGAAACGAATCTGACAATTGAAAATACCCGGTCAATCACTTTTTATGCTGGTCAATAGGGTTTTTTACCTCTACCACCCCTAAACATCATTATCTTCTGATGAAACTTTTACAGTATGTTTAATATGTGAATATCACCCTGTATGCCAAATTTGAAATGTATCGTGCAATTAGAAATACCTGGTCAATCACTTTTTATGCTGGTCAATAGGGTTTTTTACCCCTAACCATCCCTAAACATAATTATATTTCGATTAAACTCCAACAGTATGTTTAATATGTGTATATCATCCTGTATGGCAAATTTGAAACGAATCTGACAATTGAAAATACCCGGTCAATCAGTTTTTATGCTGGTCAATAGGGTTTTTTACCCCTAACCATCCCTAAACATAATTATATTTTGATGAAACTCCAACAGTATGTTTAATATGTGTATCTCATCCTGTATGTCAAATTTGAAACGAATCGGACAATTGGAAATACCCAGTCAATCACTTTTTATGATTGTCAATAGGGTTTTTTACCCCTAACCACCCCTAAACGTCATTTTATTCCGATGAAACTTCTACTGTATGTTTAATATGTGTATATCATCCTGTATGTCAAATTTGAAATGTATCGTGCAATTAGAAATACCTGGTCAATCACTTTTTATGCTGGTCAATAGGGTTTTTTACCCCTAACCACCCCTAAACGTCATTTTATTCCGATGAAACTTCTACTGTATGTTTAATATGTGTATATCATCCTGTATGTCAAATTTGAAACGAATCTGACAATTGAAAATACCCGGTCAATCACTTTTTATGCTGGTCAATAGGGTTTTTTACCCCTAACCATCCCTAAACATAATTATATTTTGATGAAACTTCAACAGTATGTTTAATATGTGAATATCATCCTGTATGCCAAATTTGGAATGTATCGTGCAATTAGAAATACCTGGTCAATCACTTTTCATTCTGGTCAATAGGGTTTTTTACCCCTAACCACCCCTAAACATCATAATATTTCGATGAAACTTCAACAGTATTTTCAATATGTGTATATCATCCTGTATGCCAAATTTGAAACGAATCGGACAATTAGTAATACCCAGTCAATCACTTTTTATGCTGGTCAATTGAGTTTTTAACCCCAACCACCCCCAAACATCATTATATTTCGATGAAACTTCAACAGTATTTTCAATATGTGTATATCATCCTGTATGCCAAATTTGAAACGGATCTGACAATTGGAAATACCCGGTCAATCACTTTTTATGCTGGTCAACAGGGTTTTCATACCCCTAACCACCCCTAAACATCATTATATTCATATAAAACTTCAACAGTATGTTTAATATGTGTAAATAATCCTGTATGCCAAATTTGAAACGAATCGGACAGTTAGAAATACCTGGTCAATCACTTTTTATGCTGGTCAATAAGGTTTTTTACCCCTAACCTCCCCTAAACATCATTATATTTTGATGAAACTTCAACAGTATGTTTTTCATATGTGTATATCATCCTGTATGCCAAATTTGAAACGAATCGGACAATTATTAATACCCGGTCAATCACTTTTTATGCTGGTCAATAGAGTTTTTAACCCCGTTTTTTACCTCTACCACCCCTAAAAATCATTATATTTTGATGGAACTTCAACAGTATGTTTAATATGTGTATATCATCCTGTATGCAAAATTTGAAACAAATCGGACAATTAGGAATACCCGGTCAATCACTTTTTATGCTGGTCAATAGGGTTTTTTACCTCTACCACCCCTAAACATCATTATCTTTTGATGAAACTTTTACAGTATGTTCAATAAGTGGATATCATCCTGTATGCCGAATTTGAAATGTATCGTGCAATCAGAAATACCTGGTCAATCACTTTTTATGCTGGTCAATAGGGTTATTTACCCCTAACCATCCCTAAACAAAATTATATTCCGATGAAACTTCAACAGTATGTGTAATATGTGTATATCATCCTGTATGTCAAATTTGAAACGAATCTGACAATTGAAAATACCCGGTCAATCACTTTTTATGCTGGTCAATAGAGTTTTTTACCCCTAACCACCCCTAAACATCATTATATTCCAATGAAACTTCAACAGTATTCTCAATATGTGTATATCATCCTGTATGCCAAATTTGAAATGTATCGTGCAATTAGAAATACCTGGTCAATCACATTTCATTCTGGACAATAGGGTTTTTTACCCCTAACCACCCCTAAACATCATTATATTCCAATGAAACTTCAACAGTATTTTCAATATGTGTATATCATCCTGTATGCCAAATTTGAAACGAATCGGACAATTAGTAATACCCGGTCAATCACTTTTTATGCTGGTCATAGAGTTTTCAACCCCGACCACCCCCAAACATCATTTTATTCTGATGAAACTTCAACAGCATGTTAAATATGTGTATATCATCCTGTATGCCAAATTTGAAACAAATCGGACAATTAGAAATACCCGGTCAATCACTTTTTATGCTGGTCAATAGGGATTTTTACCCCTAACCTCCTCTAAACATCATTATATTTTGATGAAACTTCAACAGTATGTTTGATATGTGTATATCATCCTGTATGCCAAATTTGAAACAAATCGGACAATTAGAAATACCCGGTCAATCACTTTTTATGCTGTTCAATAGGGTTTTTTACCCCTAACCACCCCTAAACATCATTCTATTTTGATGAAACTTCAACAGTATGTTTTATATGTGTATATCATCCTGTATGCCAAATTTGAAACAAATCGGACAATTAGAAATACCTGGTCAATCACTTTTTATGCTGGTCAATAGGGATTTTTACCCCTAACCACCCCTAAACGTCATTTTATTCCGATGAAACTTCTACTGTATGTTTAATATGTGTATATCATCCTGTATGTCAAATTTGAAACGAATCTGACAATTGAAAATACCCGGTCAATCACTTTTTATGCTGGTCAATAGGGTTTTTTACCCCTAACCATCCCTAAAAATAATTATATTTTGATGAAACTTCAAAAGTATGTTCATTATGTGTATATCATCCTGTATGCCAAATTTGAAATAAATTGGACAATTAGAAATACCAGGTCAATCACTTTTTTGCTGGTCAATCACTTTTTATGCTGGTCAATAGGGTTTTTTACCTCTACCACCCCTAAACATCATTATCTTTTGATGAAACTTTTACAGTATGTTTAATATGTGAATATCATCCTGTATGCCAAATTTGAAATGTATTGTGCAATTAGAAATACCTGGTCAATCACTTTTTATGCTGGTAACTTCTACTGTATGTTTAATATGTGTATATCATCCTGTATGTCAAATTTGAAACGAATCTGACAATTGAAAATACCGGTCAATCACTT
This sequence comes from Nilaparvata lugens, assembly GCF_014356525.2. NCBI lineage: Eukaryota > Metazoa > Arthropoda > Insecta > Hemiptera > Delphacidae > Nilaparvata > Nilaparvata lugens. The sequence continues at coordinate 41,182,436 of NC_052518.1, read as the reverse complement.
TTTTGCTGGTCAATCACTTTTTATGCTGGTCAATAGGGTTTTTTACCTCTACCACCCCTAAACATCATTATCTTCTGATGAAACTTTTAAAGTATGTTTAATATGTGAATATCACCCTGTATGCCAAATTTGAAATGTATCGTGCAATTAGAAATACCTGGTCAATCACTTTTTATGCTGGTCAATAGGGTTTTTTACCCCTAACCATCCCTAAACATAATTATATTTCGATGAAACTCCAACAGTATGTTTAATATGTGTATATCATCCTGTATGGCAAATTTGAAACGAATCTGACAATTGAAAATACCCGGTCAATCAGTTTTTATGCTGGTCAATAGGGTTTTTTACCCCTAACCATCCCTAAACATAATTATATTTTGATGAAACTTCAACAGTATGTTTAATATGTGAATATCATCCTGTATGCCAAATTTGGAATGTATCGTGCAATTAGAAATACCTGGTCAATCACTTTTCATTCTGGTCAATAGGGTTTTTTACCCCTAACCACCCCTAAACATCATAATATTTCGATGAAACTTCAACAGTATTTTCAATATGTGTATATCATCCTGTATGCCAAATTTGAAACGAATCGGACAATTAGTAATACCCAGTCAATCACTTTTTATGCTGGTCAATTGAGTTTTTAACCCCAACCACCCCCAAACATCATTATATTTCGATGAAACTTCAACAGTATTTTCAATATGTGTATATCATCCTGTATGCCAAATTTGAAACGGATCTGACAATTGGAAATACCCGGTCAATCACTTTTTATGCTGGTCAACAGGGTTTTCATACCCCTAACCACCCCTAAACATCATTATATTCATATAAAACTTCAACAGTATGTTTAATATGTGTAAATAATCCTGTATGCCAAATTTGAAACGAATTGGACAGTTAGAAATACCTGGTCAATCACTTTTTATGCTGGTCAATAAGGTTTTTTACCCCTAACCTCCCCTAAACATCATTATATTTTGATGAAACTTCAACAGTATGTTTTTCATATGTGTATATCATCCTGTATGCCAAATTTGAAACGAATCGGACAATTATTAATACCCGGTCAATCACTTTTTATGCTGGTCAATAGAGTTTTTAACCCCAAACACCCCCAAACATCATTATATTTCGATGAAACTTCAACAGTATTTTCAATATGTGTATATCATCCTGTATGCCAAATTTGAAACGGATCTGACAATTATAAATACCCGGTCAATCACTTTTCATGCTGGTCAATAAGGTTTTTTACCCCTAACCACCCCTAAAAATCATTATATTTTGATGAAACTTCAACAGTATGTTTTTCATATGTGTATATCATCCTGTATGCCAAATTCAAAACGAATCAGACAATTAGAAATACCCCAATCACTTTTTATGCTGGACAATAGGGTTTTTTACCCCTAACCACCCCCAAACATCATTATATTTTGATGAAACTTCAACAGCATGTTAAATATGTGTATATCATCCTGTATGCCAAATTTGAAACAAATCGGACAATTAGGAATACCCGGTCAATCACTTTTTATGCTGGTCAATAGGGTTTTTTACCTCTACCACCCCTAAAAATCATTATATTTTGATGGAACTTCAACAGTATGTTTAATATGTGTATATCATCCTGTATGCAAAATTTGAAACAAATCGGACAATTAGGAATACCCGGTCAATCACTTTTTATGCTGGTCAATAGGGTTTTTTACCCCTAACCACCCCTAAACATCATTCTATTTTGATGAAACTTCAACAGTATGTTTTATATGTGTATATCATCCTGTATGCCAAATTTGAAACAAATCGGACAATTAGAAATACCTGGTCAATCACTTTTTATGCTGGTCAATAGGGATTTTTACCCCTAACCACCCCTAAACATCATTATATTTTGATGAAACTTTAACAGTATGTTTTTTATATTTGTATATTATCATCCTGTATGCCAAATTTGTAACGAATGGGACAATTAGGAATACCTGGTCAATCACTTTTTATGCTGGTCAATAGGGTTTTTTACCCCTACCACCCCTAAAAATCATTATATTTTGATGGATCTTCAACAGTATGTTCAATATGTGTATATCATCCTGTATGCCAAATTTGAAACGAATCTGACAATTAGAAATACTCGGTCAATCACTTTTTATGCTGGTCAAAAGGGTTTTTTACCCCTACCACCCCTAAACATCATTATATTTTGATGAAACTTCAACAGTATGTTTTATATGTGTATATCATCCTGTATGCCAAATTTGAAACGAATCTGACAATTAGAAATACTCGGTCAATCACTTTTTATGCTGGTCAAAAGGGTTTTTTACCCCTACCACCCCTAAACATCATTATATTTTGATGAAACTTCAACAGTATGTTTTATATGTGTATATCATCCTGTATGCCAAATTTGAAACGAATCGGACAATTAGAAATACCCGTCAATCACTTTTTATGCTGGTCAATAGGGTTTTTTACCCCCAACCACCCCCAAACATCATTATATTATGATGAAACTTCAACAGCATGTTAAATATGTGTATATCATCCTGTATGCCAAATTTGAAACAAATCGGACAATTAGAAATACCCGGTCAATCACTTTTTATGCTGGTCAATAGGGATTTTTACCCCTAACTACCCCTAAACATCATTATATTTTGATGAAACTTCAACAGTATGTTTTATATGTGTATATCATCCTGTATGCCAAATTTGAAACGAATCGGACAATTAGAAATACCCGGTCAATCACTTTTTATGCTGGTCAATAGGGTTTTCAACCCCTAACCACCCCTAAACATCATTATACTTCGATGAAACTTAAACAGTATGTTAATTATGTGTAAATTATTCTGTATGCCAAATTTGAAACGAATCGGACAATTATTAATACCTGGTCAATCACTTTTTATGCTGGTCAAGGTTTTAGACTTACCCAGATTCTTATTGCTGTTTAACCTCAATACCTATTCGTATTTTGTTTATGGCCTAATTTATTAAAAAAATCAAATAGATTTTCATCATCAAATTTTAGAATACTCAATCGGCTAAACAGAAACTTAAACCTAATAAGCTTCACTCATTTTTATTTCATTAAAAAGTTTGTTATTCTATGGAATATATAGGCCTATGCACAATAATGATTATAAAAATTATCTCTTGCTTTTTATAATAATAATTCTATTTGCTATGCAGGTCCTCTGCATTTTATAAAGATTGATTTTAATTTAAATTCAACATCTCAAATACTGAAACTTTATTATTTTTGTTTTACAGGCAGCTTGGACTTCTTCCAGTCCTATCTGAAAGAAAACTATGGCCACATCGAGATGGCTGGTTTAGCAGCAGGTAAGGCGCTTTCATGCAATCCTCTTATAATATAATTTTTATCACATAATAACGATTAGTGATAGTAGTCACATTGGTATAAATAATTTTACCATATTCTGCTGCTATTTTTTGCAGAGACTGTGATAATTTACGCCAAGCTAAAAACTTGGAGCTTTTACATTAGAGTTGTCATTCAAAGTTTCCAACAAATTATGGCAATATGTTGAAGTTACAGCAACATTGCTTCCTCAACTTGTAAAAATCCCTCTATCCAACATGATTTTTATTTCCATACATTGTCGAAAACACTAAGAAAGTTTCCAACAAAATTTTCCATCAATACAAGTCCATGCAGGCTATGCTCTCTAAGCGAAAATTCGACAGCTTTTGTTGCTCTACATTGTTTGAGAACAGTAAATTTTCAATGATAATCAACAAATTTTTTATAGAAGAATCTGTGAAAACTTTGGTGTACAATATGCAGCTTTAAACCCATTGCATTTTGAAAGCTTAAACCAAGCTACTCCACAATTGAAAGAAGTCTGTCTTTTCAATACTAAAGAAGATACAGAGAACAACCTAGAAGACTTACAGTATAGGGAAATCTCTAAAACTATGAGACAAATAAAATGTTTAGGAAAATTTGTAACCTTTAATTTTCCATAGGATAGTCAGTATTTGATTGAATGCCAGTATTTGATCAACATTGGTTTTGCTACCTTTTGCCAGATTCTTTCTAAAGAAGAATGAACAATTGATATTACATAAATAAATGAATAATCATTTTATTTGTTCATGGACCAGCCATACAAATACAGAAATACAGTTAAATAGAGATACATGCACAATTATTCTATAATTCCAACAATACCCTCCAATAGAAATGAATTCTAAAGTAAAGTCAGCTCGTGAGAGAGCACGATTTCACTCTCTATGTCTGTTATAAATGTCTCCACTCCATGTGGATTATGAAACAATCAAGACTTATAGAATATTACTGCATAACTGAAAATTTATAACATGAAATATTGTATCAAGACATCAATGGAATAATTATAATTTGAATAAATACTTGAAGAACACAGCAATATCACAATTATAGATCAAACAATACTTTATAGCATATTACCAAAATTTACAGGAACATCAACATCACATTATAATACTACTTTGGATTGGTACAGGTACTTTGGGCCAGGTACATTACTTAATAATTTTAACTACAAGGTTTCAAGCTATTGAATAAACTTACAGGCATTCTAATGAACATAATGATGGTAGTTAAGTCAGAACGATTGATTTACAATAAGACTACACTTTTATTCATAAGTACATTATTTTTTTCAGTTTCAATTATACTAATTATTTCATTTTTATTAATTAATTCTCCATTTAAACGAATGTTCGATGCTCGTAGTTCTTTGATGCACGCTTTCAACTCCAATATTTCCTCATCAGCTTTCTCTTCACTCAATAAAGACTCTTCAAAATTTTCCTTGCGTCTACTTTTTTCGCACTCTAATTGTCTAGTCAGTTCTGAATTTTCATTCAAAAGTTCCATTCTTTCATTCAACAGTTCACCATTGCACGAGATTGCAGTGTCCAGTTTGTTCAATGCACTAACAATATTCGGAATTAAATAAATAATACAATAATAGAATCGTTTGTGAATTTTTCTGCAGTCACAGCCAGAGTTCCTCTAATGTTGATGGCCAAGTCTGGCTCTAGATGCCGTTCGGAAAGGTAGTCTTTATCAGTACGCTCCGATAGTGAAAAACAAGCCCGCTCGACTATCTTACTAGCTTGTTTTAAGTTGATTTTCTGTTATTACTATAACCTCAAATTCAATTATTTTACAAGTTGTGCTTCGGTGGAATAGCAATTATGTCGTGTTTCAAGTGTAATTTAGCTGTTCAGCCTACCGCTGCTGATGTTATAAAGTGTTCCAAATGCGTTAAAACTTATCATGCAGCATGTACACGCATTCGTACGCCGGCTAAGTTACTTGCTCTCAAAGACAAGAAAGATACATGGCAGTGCGAAGAATGTTTTAAACCTGCTGCAACTGCAACATCTGTAGAGCAAGATCCTATTCTCGAAGCTATAAAAAACCTCCATCTAACAGTGAACTCTATGGACTCTAAACTTGATGTCAACACGAAAAAATTGTCGGAGTTAGAAAGTGCGGTTAATCTCAATACTTCTGCTTTGAACGATATCCGAAGTGAATTTAATCTTTTAAAAACTGATACTGAAAATCTAAAAGGTGAATGTGAGGGTCTAAAGATGAAGAATCAGAAGTTCTCGGAGGAACTATGGAGAACAAGACAAGATCTCAATGATTTGCAGCAATACTCGCGCAAAAACAATTTAGAAATAGTGGGTTTTCCGGTTACTGAGAATGAAGATATTTATTCAATCATTGAAAGTGTCGCAAAAGGACTGAACTTGTCTTACTGTAGGTCTGAAATATCCATAGCACATCGTATTCCTGCAACAAAGAATTCCAAAATCCCCTCCATCATCGTGTCTTACATTTCGAGAAGTACTCGTAATGCGTGGATGGCTGCAGCTATTGAGAAGAATAAAATTCAGCGCCTCAGCGCAACCGAGTTCAACGCTTCATTTCCATCTGGAGACGTGTATGTTAACGAACACTTGACACCGCAGAACAAATTTCTTCTTTCCTATGGCAAAAACCTGGTGAAAGCGAAAAAACTCCATAGAGCCTGGTTCAGCAACGGCAAGATGTGGGTGAAGAAGAACACAAACGATCAGCAAATCAGAGTGTGGTCCCCACATGACATCGATCACGCTGCCACAACCAACGAATGAAAACAAGTGGTTGAACTCGGGTGAGAACTCTACTATTATCAACATTCAGGTATGGTCTGAATACGAGCTAGTTATATTCTAATTCGGGTGGAATGCTGGAACGATTGAAGCTAAAACAAGATTGTTTAATTTTATTCAATTATATTATCCTTTTTTATTTATAATTCAAGTGTCATGTATTATGTTTGAATACAATTGTTGATAATTTTACTTATGTATCAACTTATTTATTTGATAAATAGAATATTACACTAAGTAGTCTAAAACAATTGAAACTAACTCAATACAATATTAATAATTTTTTTTCCAAGTTTAGTAAATTATTTTAATAGTCTCCTTTTCAATATAAAAAATACTAAACATGATTGATAAATAATAGAGCATTCATAGTGAATTTATGGCAATGAATTACTGTCAATTTATAGTGATTTATAGTAAAAATATATATAAGAATAATACAGTAGGCTATTATTACTGCAACACTTACAATCAAACTGTCATGCCATTGAGATTTATCAATTAATTCATGAGATAAACTCTCTTTTCTCTACTGGATAAACGGTCTTTCAAAATGAACTAATGAATGTATTAATTTTTACAGTTATTGTCAACTTTTTTTATAAATAACATCCCGTAATATTCATTATTCGTATGCATGAATATTTACAGTATGTAGAATTATTATTCAACTGTATCGATCGCTTGACACTGTATGAAAAAAACTTTTTATTTTTGCTTGCGTACGAATGTCAGCAATTTTTTTGTTAAGACAGTGTTATAACGTTTTTTTTTTGTCTCATGTGATCGTGAGTGGGGTGTGGATGCTGTTTTTTGTCGCTCGATCGGGATGCGCAGTTCGGTTGAGAGATATTTCTAAACCTAACATCACAGTTCTGAAAAATTTATTACGTATTTCACGTAATTGAAATGAATTCAATTACGTAAATGTAAATTTCCAGTCTTATATTTAAACCTAAATTTACTATGAAAACTTCTGATTTGAAATCATGTAGTTTATTTTTCATGTTTTTATTGAATCATGTATTTATTTATTTTTTGAAATGTTTCATAGCTTAATTATGCGACGCTTGATCGAGCGATACATTACTGATTCACGAATTTTATTTACAAGGAGAACGTTTTATTTTCCATGTTAATTAATATTGCGCGTACTAGAAGTAAATTCAAATATAATTTCAATTTGCAGTATTTGTATCTTGATTTAGATTTATTTTAATGTCAATTTGAAATGACAATTTATTAATTTTTCATTAGCTTTATTTTTGTAATTATGATTGTTATTGTTTCTAATAAGTTGGATAACGCCTGACTGAGTGATCCACATTACAACATCCACTCATTTAATACTGTGAGAACGTTTTATTTTTCACGTTAATTAGCATGATTACTTCTATCTCTATTCTATCGTATAATCTTGTTTAAAAAGTCTTGAACTTACCCACGCTTTTACCTGAGATTTGAATTGTTCTAGCGAGGATTATTAGTTCTTAAATTTACATACCATACATTTCATCTTATAATAAAATAGAGTAGGTTTCTTCTTTTATATATAAACCATATAGGTTATTGATAAGGTGAGACAGTTGAGCGGGCGGAGCATTCTTTTCATGACAATGAATAGGCATGAAGAAGAATTAGAAAATTTTAATTTAATAACATGCAAAGAGTTTGATACATTTGATTCTTTTAATGATTTTTGTGATTCAGACGAGAGTTGCTTGAGATTAATACATCAGAATATAAGGAGCTATAATGAGAATTTCGATAATTTGCTAGTAGGGCTGAATTCATTAAGCTGTGGAATTGATGTTATCGTTTTATCTGAGACATGGCTTGAGGTGGACGATAACAAACAGTTGGACGGCTACACTTCGTTTCAGACTGAAGATAAATCCAATAGAAATGATGGAGTGCTTGTTTTTATTAAAAATTCCTTATCAGCAGTTGGTAGAAGCATCAGTATAGGAGGAGCTAATGCTTTAGAAATTACTTTCCACTACGATAGAAAAGATTATTGTCTCTTGGCTGTCTATCGGAACCACGAGTCTCATATTCCTCATTTCATTGACGAACTTAATAACTATTATGATAATTCGAGTAGAGGTAGAACAAATTTATTAGTAGGAGACATTAACATTAACATTTTGAACAACGATTTACAAACTGACTCATATTTAAATGTTCTCTATGAGCATGGATTTGTCAATTGCATTGACAAACCTACTAGAGAACAGAGAACTAGTAGCACTTTAATAGATCATATATTTATTAACAATGCAAACCTTAATATAATACAATCAGCTATTCTTAAAGTAGCAGTTACAGATCATTACATTGAAGCAATAAAAATTACTTCCAGTTTCACAAATAAAAGTAAATCTGATCCTCCCAAATATTTTATTCATAATGAAACCTTATTATCTACATTCAGAGAGGAAACGTGGAATTCCGTTCTCATAGAGCAGGAAGTCAACATTGCTACAGACAAATTCTATTCTATCATTAAACGTAACATAGATGAATCAAAAAAACCAGTTCTTCAAAGGAATTCTCGTTTCAAAAAAATTAAACCCTGGATAACCGAAGGCTTAGTTCGATCTATTAGGGAAAGAGATAAATTGTATAAACAAACCAGAAAACAACCTTTCAATAGAGAATTATTAACTCATTATAAAAACTATAGGAATAGACTAAATAATTTATTAAGAATAAGCAAAAATCAATACTATAAAGATAGAATAAATGAGAGTGGTGGAGATCCTAAAAAGTTCTGGTGCATTATAAATGAAATTTCAGGCAGAAGCAATAAGAAAGATGGTTTTCCTCTTGAACAGTTCGAGCCAGCTCATGATAGCTCCATTTCTCCACTAGAGAAAATCAAGGCTGTAGCTCAGGATTTTAATGATTACTTTTCACGTGTTGGGGAGAATTTAGCCCGCGCTGTAGATTCTACAAAACCACCAGTTTTGAATGATGAAAACTACCGTCTTGATTCGAATTTTACAATGAAACCCGTTAGTGAAATCGAGATTATTCAATTTACCTCAAAACTGAGAGGCATGTCTGCGCCAGGATACGACAATATTCCTACTAGATTCTTCAAACAAAACATACAAATTTTTTTAACTCCTCTGAAACACATTTATAATTTAAGTATTGAACAAGGTATATTTCCTGATAGTTTCAAAATAGCTAGAGTTTTTCCTTTGCACAAAAATGGTGACAAATCTCAAAAAAATAACTACAGACCAATATCTCTTTTAAGTATTTTTTCAAAAATCTTGGAGAAAATAGTAAAGTCACAGTTGAGTTCCTATATTGAAAATAATAACATTTTAACGGAAAGACAATTTGGATTCAGAAATAACAAAAATATATCAGATGCTCTCTTTAATTTAACAAGGGAAGTTAACTGCTCACTGAATGATAATCTAAATAACTGTATAATTTTCCTCGACTTAGCTAAAGCCTTCGATACAGTTGATAGATTAAAGCTGATGAGAAAATTGGAGATCATTGGCATTAGAAATAAATCTTACAGCTGGTTTGAAAGCTATTTAACGGACAGGAAACAGGCTGTGCAAATGATGGGCGTTGAGAGTGAATTGAATTCGATAGATTATGGGGTGGTGCAAGGCAGCACATTGGGACCTTTATTGTTTCTCATTTATATAAATAACCTGGCGAAACTTCCTCTCACTGGAAATCTATTTCTGTTTGCTGATGACACGGCTCTGCATGTTTATGGTAGAAATAAAGAGGAAATGTACCAGAAAGCATCCCGCGATCTCCACTTACTCAAGGCATGGTTCGACCAAAATATCTTAACTCTTAATATAGGAAAATCTAAATTTATAGAGATATCATTAAGAAAAATTCAGGAGCCATCAGTGGATTCAATAGTATTACATTCTTGTACAAACCCAAATAATATGCAATGTCAATGTGAGTCCATTGAGAGAGTTAGCTCATACAAGTATTTAGGTGTAATAGTTGATGACAAATTAAAATGGTCGGAACATATAATACAATTAAAAAATAAAATACGAAGATCTATCTACATTTTCCTCAATCTACGTCAAATTTTATCTAAAGATGAACTGAGAAATATCTATTTTTCATACGTCCAATCTATAATATCGTCGGGTATTTTGGCTTATGGAGGTGCTTTTAAATCAATTCTCAACCCTTTAATCATTACTCAGAAACAAATAATAAAAACTGCCTTGAGTAAACCTATTCGTACTCCTACTAATGAAATATATGACGATTTTAATGTCCTAGACATAAGACAACTTTTCGTCAAGAATTTACTCCTTTACATGCATGGGCACAGTAATAATATATTCAAAAGAATAACGCATGACCGTTCTACACGCTCAGCTAATTCTTTAGGCATAGAAATCCCAAGATTAATAAGAACTCATTCAACAACCAACACGCACTATATAGCTCACATCTTGTACAGGAATATTCCTCCTATACTCCGTAATTATGACGACTGCACTCTTCTTATTTACAAGAGGAACGTTAAAAGGTGGTTAAGAGAGATCGGTAGGGAACATATTGATTCCATAATCACCTCTATTTATCAGTGATTAATGATTTAATCTCGATCCTGTTGTCTTTACATATTTTTAATGTATAGTATTTTAGTAATAATATTTATAAGCATTACTTGAAAAATTTTTCTTTTAAGCCTGCATAAATTAAAAAGCCAGCATCTTCTCTATTATTTTGATATAGGTCACATCTATCATATCATTACAAACATGCACCTAATTATTATTAGTACATATAGATTAAGTTAGAAGTATTGCACCAACAATTTGTAGTACTAAATGTAGTATTGTTAACCTGCTGATGATTAGTATAATTTTCTTGATGTAGCTCATTTATCTGAGTTTAAAATGTAACACTTAAACTTAATAATTAGTCTCATATTCTTAACGGAATTTTGAAAGTTAAAATCAATCCCTAGCTCAGCAGAGATTCATATTTTCCAATCCTATTCTAGTAAAGCTCTATATTCTGGTATCATCTAATACAGCTCTATCCATTATTACTCCAAGAATTTCGACCATGTTAATCTACTAAAGATGCAATGACATCCACTATCTGATAGAATGTTCTATGAGCAGTACTTTGAGGAAAATTATATCTGCCATCAGCAGCTAAGAATGTCTCTGGTTTGCTCAACATCCAAACTGTAAAAAGTATTTTCTCCTCAAGAGGTATTTTTATATTTGCAGGCTGATTAATTCTCCTTCCTATAACTTCTAAGAGCACCTAAAAATGTTGATGTTAATCTTTGTAAATTTGGAATTTAATAAAAAAACAATCAATCTACCAATTTTTGATTTGAAATACACCATGTTTGGTTATTCGTATGGCCTCTATCTTACAGTACCTCTATTATACGCTCATATGGCCCGCCACAAAGTAGACCTATACGCTAATCCACGAAAAGCAACCCACGCCATGGGATGTTTTGTAAACCATTGCTATAGAATTATTCATAATCAATCAGCTGACAAGTGGATTATTCATTGCATGTATTACACAGATGTCTGGAGAAGCTTAGCAATGGTTTACAAAACATCCCACGGCGTGGGTTGCTTTTCATGGATTAGCGTGGGTCTACTTTGTGCCGGGCCTATAGTTGGTCTAGTCAACTATGACCATCCTATAACTGAAGACGCGATCGATCTATCCAGGAATGCCTGGTCATTGGAAATAGATGATAATAATCTAAAATAGTCCACAGCACTGATTTCATTATAAAAAATGATATAGTCAATTTCGAATAAAATAACAAACCAGTTACTTGAGATGAGTAACAACTCAAGAAAAATGGTGCAACAACAGAAACTTGTCTCTCAAAATGTTTTCATAAAAGTTTGGTTTAGAAAATGTAATTTTGGCTCTATTTCTAAACTCTCACTATTAACTCTCTCTGTTTCTAAACTCATTTTGGTTCTTTTAAAATGTCAAAAGTAAATCAGTTTTTACTTTTATTTTTGTACAATTTAAAAGCAGACAAAATATATTTTTAGGGAGAATGGTATTATTTTCATCCAATGAAGACTAGTGCAGTGGTCTCTTTGATGACGCCAAAAAATATAGTCCTATAATATATTCATGATTATTAAACAAGAATCCAAAATCTACACCGCGACCCACTTGGTCTGTTTTCAGTAGGTGACCTGAATAGAATAATGCTACATTAACCATGTTTACAAAATTTCAGTGGAAAGATTCTGATGATAATAGTATAGAATCTTTTATCTTCATGATTTACTAAGACATTCTAAAATGACTTTTAAACTCACTCATATTTCAAAGTGATATAATTTCAAAATAACCCAAGTTGTGAGGTCTCGTATTATCACGTTCCTGTTGGAATAATTCATTGAAAACCCTTAAGAGCAATGTTATAATTCGGAAAAAGGGCTGAAACAAGCACTTTGTTCTAGCGTGTATCGGACGCTATTTTCCAACCGATAATCATGAAAATGGTACCAAATTGTTCAGAAAGATTTGGACATCTCGGGCTGTACCGCAAAATTTTGATATCACTTATCAATTTTTTCCTATTGAACGTCAAACTTTGCCAAATTTTCTTGAATTTTAAATTCAAAAGTTCATCGAATTTTAAAGTCATTTTATAGTTGGAAAATTGGAATTTGGCGGTACAGCGCGAGATGTCCAAATCTTTCTGAACAATTTGGTACCATTTTCATGATTATCGGTTGGAAATTAGTGTCCAAAACACGCTAGAACGAAGTACCTGCAAAGTACTCTCAATTGAGAATGCTTCAATTCCTTACTAGCCTTTCAAAAAAGTGTGGTCAAACTCACTAACACAGTCCCAAACTGCTATAATTGTGAGTACATACACTCACACACAACCGGTAAACTAGAAAACTGGTTTTTGGTCATCGAAACAATTGATTGTTTTTGTTCAATGAGTTATTGCTCATCTTCTTGTCTGCGCTATTGTGTTTTATGTTATATACTATATTCATATATGCTCTATTATTCTATATGCTTATACAGTAGTTTGACATCCATATTATTATTTATTCCCATTTAATTTCAATATCACATGAAATCTGTACTATATTCTATTTGTACAGCGATTTGGGAGACATGGTTCATTCTCCTCTCATCGAATTCTTTATTATCCACGTTTGGCCATGCATGGCAATTCAAATTCAACCCAAGAACTTTACATGATAACACCCAGGAAAAATTTAGTTTTGGAGAGATCAAGTTTTACACGTTTTTTTTTTCTTATACTGTAATTAGAAAACCACCAATCATTCATAAATGCTCGAGAAAAAGTAAGTTATTGTATAATATGAATGAATAATGCATGCTTCATGCTTCAACAAAAATTTCTGCAATAAAAAAATACGTTTTAGTATACTGCAAGATTTCCAAGATGAGCCAATTCTCTGTTCACTTTCATTTCATTTACATTTACTTTCTTTGAAGTGGTAATAGGGTACAATTATTCAATTGGAAGAAAGGTGGAATGGAAACCTAATGTACAGTATGACACTGTACATTGTCATTGTCCAGGAGCGGTAACGTTGTGGGGGGGGGGGAGATTGCGCAGACTGCGTCCTTGTCATTGTAGTGAGGGGGGTTTCCAATAGGGTCAATATTGTAACGACTGACAATCTTCTTGTTTGGAATGTTTTCTGAATCGTGCAGAATCACAAATACTTTGCTTCTGAATAAAATTATGCTTATATGAATCATAACTTTTTTTTGGGTTTAGGCGCCTACGCGGTAGATTCTATTAAATTCATAATTGACCAGAAATGAATTCAATTGTTTATAAAATAGAAAAATAGACAGTTATCAACTGTCCATTGTTCAGTTGTTTACAGGCCGTTGTACATGGTGATCTGCACTTGTTTTGGTGAATCAGGAATTAGGTACTTCTCGTAATATTTGCTACCTAATATTAGCCCAGTTCTGAATCGTGCTTCTGAATAAAACTATGCTTATGAATATTGTAGCGTAATAGTATTTAGCGTTGTTATATGATTGAATTTTTGTGCCCTGTTAATTATTTATTTATTAGATTAGCACAAACAATATAATGATCGGGAAAGAAATAACAGGTTATTGCCCAGAACTTTTTCAATTTCCTAATTCAGTTTCAAATTGTGCAAATATTATACATAGGTTATGTCCATTTCAATTTCCTACACCAAATCACAATCTGAGAGTATAGATTAGAATAAAACAAACAATTTTAAATGTTGATAGATTGATAGTAGAACTTTTATAAAAACATAAAAAAAACGTTAAATTCACAAAATAAAGAATAAAACCACTTAAATTTCGAGCTCGAAAATATAACGTTCACCTTAGCTATATAACAGCTGTTTCATGTTATCATGGATAATAAAAACCAATTTGATTTGATTTGATTTATTATATTATTGGAATCATTTTTTGTTTGTGATTTTCCCTGATAATATACATAAATACATTGAAATATTTGATCCTGTACTCCAAACAATATTATTACTGAAAAAATTAATTCCTATCTAGAATCAAAATAAATATATTTAAATCTCAAGAATGAAGAATCATGATTTTTATCTGTCTATGCATGAACCATTTTATTAACAGCCTACAGCACTTACTGTATCTATATAATACTAGTTGTCAGGCTCACTTCGCTCGCCATATCCGTTTAGCCAGACATTTAGTCTGTACCCCCGACTGGATCATCCTAACATGTGATAAAAATGCTCAAATGAAAAATGCAGGCGAGCGAAGCGAGCCTGCTGATCTCATTCTTGGACTATACAGTTGGGGGTCCAGGGGGCGGAGGCCCCTTGCTAGACAGATATGGCGAGCGAAGCGAGCCTAACGGCTAGTAGTAATATAATACTTGGTGCCAACCTAACAAAGTCAACTCAACTTAATGCCAATCTGACAAAATTTTTAATTTGGTTACCAGAACAACTGTTTCAAAGAGGTACTCTCTCTAGATTATAGTTATATATTAACATATGGTATGGACATTTACATATTATAATAACAAGATATTGTAATAAGAAGAATATACATGCTAAAAGACAAACTTTAAACCCTAAAAAAAACCACCCTTAGAGTTAAAATATCGCCAAAAGATTTCTTAGTGCGCCTCTAAAGGGCCAACTGAACATACCTACCAAATTTGAACGTTTTTGGTCTGGTAGATTTTTAGTTCTGCGAGTGAGTGAGTGAGTGAGTAAGTCAGTGAGTGAGTGAGTGCCATTTCGCATTTATATATATAGATAGTGCACTCATATATTAATGAACTTGTATGTTGATTTAAAAGAATTAGTCAAATGAAGTGTTCTTTGATAACACTGTTAAAGCAATAGAATACCATCTATAGCCAGGCTACTCAAAAGCAGATCAGTCATGTTAGAACAGCCACAGAATGAGTAAACAATGCAGTGTATAATAATAATCACTTTTTCTAGGAAGAGAAGACTGATGTGAGAGTGAGTGTGCGTGTCAATTGTGATAGTGGTGCTACTGAAGTAATGAACTTCTTTCTCTAGAAAGAGAAGACTGATGTGTGAGAGAGCGCATCGATTGAGAGAGAGTAGAGCTATGAAGACCGATGTTTGTGAGCCAGCATGCTTTTTTACTCCGTTCCCCATCTCATCAGTTAAATTTACCTAGTACTACTCATTTTGAACAGCCTTCCTAGAGATGCCATTTGAAGGATTTCCCAATTCCTCCACAACAACCGCAGCAACTGGCCCTACAATGTTTGGTGCATCATAATAATAATTGTTATTCTATTCCTTAACCAATTCTCCTTGAATAAACTCATTTATTGCAGTTACAGCATGAGCCATGTTTGTTTTGCAAAACATAACCTACTTTCATTCAAATATTCGCGCCATCTGAATATTCAAAAGTACGCGCCAAATAGCATCAACCGGTCGATGTCTGGTTGTCGTTCAATGGGATCACTAGTCTGCCCCGTTCAGCCGCCATTTTGTTCGGCTCTGGGTCACCCGAGTCAGTGACTCAAAAGTATCCCTGAAGATAACCATAGCACAGTATACATACAGTACGGAAACTTGGCTAGTACCCTGACGCTAAAATCTGCCATCTTGTTAGGAAGTGCCGCATTGTAATAGTATTGATGGTAGGTTCGGATCACTTCAATGATCCGGATCAAAAATTGATCTCGTTCACTGCTACGAGCCAATCAGAAGACCAGGATTAGAACTTCCCAAGGTCACGTGACGTGTTTAGTATTGGGGTCATGTAAAAAGCATTGGTTAGATAGGCGATTTATTACAAGTTTCCATTCTGTACTTATTCTGTGATCATAGCATCGACAAGTCACGTGGTACATCTATGGAAGAGTGTGACCAACTTACGTAAAGAGCAAACAATAATATAATAAATGAAGTTTTTAGTAGAATAATAAATAGAAAACAATTATTATCAACAGTTTTCAAATGAAATTTTCATTCATACTTGATACTTACTTGATACTTGATGTCTTCGTCCTTGACTGGGGGTACCATACAGACTGTGTCAAAGGTTTTAAAATATTTTAAAATAGTGGCTCCTCAGCCAGCTCAGTCAATGAATAAATTGGTCTATTCATTAATGCCTGTCTGATGAGAGAGCAGAATCTAGTGCGAGGTTTATTTCTCACTTCAATTGGGATTCTGTTATAAAATCTTAGTGCAGCTGATGGAAAACTTCTCTGGGTGCTGGCTAACCGGCTGCGAGGAACTCCCAGATTGGTAGCATGGCGAGTGTTGTGGCTGTGAATTTCGTTTCTTCTCACCAAATTATGCTGGTTGTCCCTGACATAGATCAAGGAGGACAGAACATACTGACTGTATATGGTGAGAATTTTTAGTTCCTTGAAAAGTGGCCTACAATGATCTTCATGTCCTGCAAAAGAGATGATTCTGATTGCCTTCTTTTGCAGTAGTAGCACATCGTGACAAGAAGGTGCGTGTCCCCACAGAAGTAGTCCATATCCGATGTGACTGTGAAACAGGGAATGGTAAGCTGATAACAGGTAGTCTCTGCAGACAATATGTCTCAGCTTCCTAAGCAGGTATATCACCCTGGACAATCTCTTGCAGACTTCTGTCACATGGCAGCTCCATCGCAACCTGCTGTCTATCCAGAAGCCCAGGAACTTTACAGGCTCTGCCTCCAATGTTGTCCTCTCTAGGGAACAGACCAGTAAGTTTGTTTTCTCATCATTTAGCATCAGCTTGTTTGCTGCAAACCAGTTCCGGGCGACATTCAGTTGGAGAACTGATCTTTCCACCGCTTCTTCCACAGTTTCACCTCTAGCAGTCAATGTGGTATCATCTGCAAAGAGTATGGAGCTCTCATTGTTTGGGAAGTCATTCATAAGCAAGATCAAAAGCAGGGGACCCAACAATGAGCCCTGTGGCACACCATGATCCACATTTTTAATGCCTGATGAGGCTCACTCAAGTGAGACCACTTGCCTTCTATTTTTTAGGTAGCTTCTTAGTGTGTTCAGTAGTGTTCCCTATACACCATACTTCTCCAGCTTCTTGACAAGTATGCCATGAGGCACACAGTTGAACGCCTTGCTCAGGTCGCAAAGCATGATTGAAAGAAATCTCCATACTCGAGAGCTGAATGTATTTTTTCTGTCAGGGACATAAGTGCACTAGCAGTTGAACGACCACCTCTAAAACCATGTTGGGCCTGGTTGAGGAGGTTGTTTCTCACAAAGAAGTTTGTGATTTGCTGCTTCATCTTGGTTTCCATAACTTTGGACAATGTAGGTACTATGGAAATAGGTCTGAAGTTTGATGGAAGTTCTGTATTTCCTTTCTTATGAATTGGCAGAGTCCTTGCTAGTTTTAATGTGTCAGGGAAAACTCCTAATCTGAAGCAATGATTGACTGCTGTAGCCATTTGCTCTGCGATGGGATCAATGGTGTATTTCAATACAAATGTTGATAGGCCAAATATGTCCTGAATTTTTGAAATTTTCATAATTGAAATATATTGAGCCTCAGGCTTAATGATATAATGAAATATACAATGTAGAGACTTTTGTTTTCTTTTCAGGATAAGTTTTTAGGTTATTTCTATTTTGCGTAGATTGTTTTTTAAAAGTCTTTTGTTAAAAATTTTAAAAATTGAATGTTTTGCTAACAACAGCATCAATAGCATTTTTATTCACTACAGAAACTTGAATAAATAATTTTCCACATTCCTTATTTCAGTTCCTTAAACAAGATGTTGAATGTTACAAGTTTACTCATCACACTAGAAGGTAAGTGAAAACTTTTAGTTGTTATACCTATTACATGATTAATTATACATAATAATCAAGTAGATGATTATATTTTTACAGTAATTACTATTTTTACTGTTTTGTTTGTTCATACTCATAGATTATAAAATAGGTGCATCAGACTACCTTAGCTATGATACCGTACCTACTTTAAACCATCCATTTGCTTTATAGGCCTATAAACTATAATACAAGAAAAGCATGCATTATATTATTTTTCATAGTTGAATTTGCTTTTTGTATCTAGTCTGTGTTTATGTTAACCCATGAGCATACTCTGGACTTGAGAATGATTTGTAGAATGAACCTGACTTGGATATGATTTTGATAGGATCAATTCAGCTTTTATTGTTGATTATGATGTTTGTTTTGTTTTTGTGGTACTGATATAAAATTTAGTCTTTCCAGAAAAAAAAAAGGAAGATACTAAGCTGGCTCTTATGTTGTTTAGTACAGTACCTAGGTACCGTGAAAGTAGCTATAAATTGTGGGGATGGACGGGTTTTTTTGCGCAATTACCCCCCAGCCCCCCTCCCCCACCCCCCTGAGTTTGCACAAATTCCCCCTCCCCCTCTCCCTCCCCCTCTCCCTCTCCCTCTCACTCTCCCTCTCCTTCTCCCTCTCCCTCTCCCTCTCCCTCTCCTTATCTTATCTCCCCTCTCCCAGTGAGGACGAGGGGGTTGAAAAGAGAGAGAGAAAGAGATATCTGTTACATCTTTATACTGTAAAATTAAATTGATTGCAAATTAATACAATTGGTTTGCTTTCCACCGACAGTAAAGAAAAATTTCACAAATTTATATTGAAATTTTCTATGTGCTGTACAAACCGCAGGCGTTACTTTTTTGGTAAGTGTGTTCTCCGAGAATATCTATAGTAAATTTAGTATGAACAAGCATTCCAAAAATGGCTATAGATATCCTCAGACCTATATCACTTGGTGTGGACAAATCATCATCATCATCAATATCGGTACAGTTCTCTTAGGAAAATTCTATTTCCACTGACATTTAGTTCCCACGACCGAGAAGAAAACTTTTAAGCTTATGCTTGTTTAGCACTAGAGAATACTCATTCGGCAATTTGATAATTTCCTTAAAGTCCCCCTCACTATCAATATCTATAATTTCAAGGTGAATTTCACCATTATCGGGAAATGTTACATTTGTTACTCTAAACCAATCGAAAGGAAAATGGTCAAATCCCCAATTGACTTGCTGGTCTGCATCAATTGAGAATTCATTAAAACTTGTGCAGTCAAAAATATAAGCAGTCATTTTCTCGTCTTATCAGTTCGAACGATTAGAACCAAATGACTCTCTCTCTCTCTCACACAAGCAGCAGACTGGCTTGCACCCAACTCGGGCCCCCTGGCACATTGCCGCTTTTCCTCTATTGCAAAAGCCATGTGAAAGAGAAATCAGTTGTGAGTTCCTTTTTAATCCGTCATTCGTATACTGTACTAGTGAAACCATTTATGCTTCTCTCCACGCAGCGATCTCTGCATTACGAATGGCGAGTAAAGGAGAGAAATCATGCCGTTCTCCCCTTTGATTGGTCGTACACTACTGCCAGTTTAAGTGAATCCATCATCCTCCTCGGCAGCTATGCCTTAGTACATCGCGTGCTACGACGCCCACTTCCCTTTTTGCTATTATCAACAAGGAAGGCGGGCGGCCTTGTGAAGGTCGGGAGGGCGTTGCCCGGCCTTGACTGAGTGAGCGACCGAGTGATGTCAGCTTGTGCGTGCATACATCAAGCTATAAAAACACATTTTAATTTCTTAACACTCAATGCAGCTTGCATAGTGGAGAGTGATTGAGTGCACTTGTCTACACGTACTAGCGGAGAGAAACACATAGGAGACCTATCACAATTGGCGAGCACTGCATACTCCACAGAGGTTTAGCTCGACGCTAACATTATTGATTGTAAGTAAAATTTGTTACATTCTCATATTTTTGTGAAATAACACTAAATTGATTTATAATATATATATATATTTGGTTACAGTTATTAAATATTTCATTGTTTTTCACAGCATTTTCTCACCTCACAACTCGGACTCATAAGCAGTTGTGCTCTCGTAAGGGAAACTTACCTGCATCGAGAAAATCATAGGTGAGGAGCTACCTGAGTTGAGACAATACCTGAACCGAGTCGAGGAGCTGAGAGAAGCATATCCGATTATTTCATTTCGTCATCATCATCAACACATGTAAGTTCATTTTTACTTAAATTTTCCTCTTCTCCGAGGACAATATTGTTCTCCATGTTAGATCCTTCAACATGGAAGTAAGAGGACCTAATTTTTCAAACATGAATCTTATCTTGTCAGTGTTTTCTATCATCAATGAGATAACGCATTTTAATATTCAACCAACCAGTAGCAAAGTTGATGCATTTCATTTATTTACAATATTGCACACATACACTTATATGTTTTGATCTTTCTTTGTCAATCTTGTTCTAAGCCTGTCTCATCTGAAGAATCTCGTAAAAAATTCCAGATAAGTTGATTTAATTGTTCTTTTGTTAAATGAGCATTGTTTTCTATTATAACCTTATTAATTCTATTGATAGACTGTGTAAGGATTGCACACTCACATCTCCATGAGCCTGGGATATCGCCATTCCTCCAGAATTTATCATATGATGTACCATATAAATCACAAACAAGAATATGATTATAGTTATCACTGAAGCAAGAACCTAATTTTTCATAGTCTCTCACAAAAGTTAAATATTGTAGATTTGTCCATCCTTTTTCTGCTAATCGCTGCAATATATCTAGGTGCGTGTCCAAGAGTTCACTCAATTTATATTGATATCTCATTTTTTCTAAAGGAACAGAATGGTATTCACTTAATTGATTAAAATGTCTATCTATAATGAATTGAACGCACAAATCTGAAGACTTTAACTCAGACTCCACTGATCCCGCACCAAACACATTATCCATCTCAGTACAGTAGCTTGATGTTGTATCAGCAAAGACAAGATCACTACTAACAGATTACCTTGCTCTAGCTTATTATTATTATTATTATGAAAAGCACACTCTAGCGATAATTTATTGTACTTTATAGTACTCTACTTATATATATATTTGGTTACAGTTATTAAATTTTGTAACAATCATCTCAGGCCTTGGTTTTCTACAGCTACAAGCCAGGCCAAGACAGTTTTCGACTTGCAACTTTCTGCCTCAAAACGTACAAATGAACCAGCTTATGGCAAAGAGGGGTAGAGGTTGAAACAATGATGGTCAAAAGTCTAACGGTGAAATAACCGATGCTGGCCAGTGACAAAAGGGTGGCAGCCAGACGTCAGACATGAGTAGAGTGCCATCAGATAGGGGGCAGCACCAACTGGGGCAGTGATCCAAGGAGGAACAATGGTTCGAGGGTTGGCGAGCACGTGGAGTTGGGAACACGAGGACACTTTTCGGTGAACCACGGCTAGAGTAACATGTCTGAGGAGTGAGCAGCGTGCAGCCCGCAGCCCTAGGGGCTGAAATGGAGTCCTGTTTCCGGAAAACCCCCACCACATCAACACCATCACATCAAAACCACCATTGAAGAAAAATAATTAAAATTCATAATTTGTAATGTAAAGTGAGCAGTTTAAAAGTGCGCGAAAAGGCCATGGTCCGTGGGGTATACAACATATAAGGTTAGTGTAATTTTAAGTTGTTGTTTGTTTGCCACACTGGTTATTTTCTTGTATTATTGTTGTTTAAATAGGGTTTAGGTTTTGTGATTCGTAGTATTATTGTGCATTATCCTATTTGAATATAGAGACTCTCAATAAACATTATTATTATATTTCATAAACGGTAAAATCATATTTCATATCTCGGTGTTCTGCTCAATAGACTTATTACTAAAATTCCAAAGGACATTTGATATATCTAACCAACATGGAAAATTTCATTTGTTTCTTTGTAAAGTGTCAATTTCATTTGCCTTTTGCTTATTTTCATTATATTTATCTAATGATTCAAAATTGCCTTGTGTTGTTATTTCACAAGTATCATTAGATCCCCTCCCTTCTTTATTGTTTTAATCATGGAGTGAAGCAATATAGTTGGGAAAGATGTGTAGTTCTACATTCATTGATTGCTGGACTGCGTCTTTATTAAAAGTAATAAAGTAATGTACATTGTTTTTTTTTATATAGTTCAAATGAATTCATGTCTCTGCTAAAGAGTTATGCTGTGGTAGTTGTTTATTCAAATTTCGAGGGTCGTTCCCTAATAATTAACGTGGCGCCTGGGTTATAAATTTCAAATTTTATATTATCAAATTTTCATATTACTATTTAAATTTCAAATTCACCATATATTAAGCAATCAGTAAGTGTAGATCTAGACAATATTTCATTGTTTTCACAGCATTTTCTCACCTCTCAACTCGAGGAGTCAAAGGCAGTATCTACACCTGAGAGGAATCAATCATACCATAGACCGCTATCTACACCTGTACCATAGCCCGCTATCTACACCTGTACCATAGGCCGCCATCTACACCTCTACACTCGAGGAGATTCACACAGCATCAACCAGTACATGTAAGTACATTTTTACTTCGATTTTATCCTCTGAGGAGGAAAATTGTGCTCCGAGGACAGTTTTTCTCCTCCGAGGACAGTTCTTGTCCTCAGAGGAGAAAAAACCTTCTACAATATACTGCATGCATGCGATTTTACTTCATCTTTACGATACGGTATATCTGGAACATCCAAGCCCCGCTCTTCTTTCTCACACTCTTCATATAAACAAAACGGTAAATGTATTACTTTTTCAAATGGATTTTCGATAATATATTTGCAATAGACACATTGCAAATAGAATGGATTTTTATGTAAGAAATAACCATTTCTCGCAAAATACTCTGCTTTATTGCATAATGATTTACAAAAGTCGCAATGTAGATGATGATGCTTTTCAAAATACTCTCCTTGAACGGATGAATCTTCTACACAATTAAAAGTTGAATATCTTTCTTCATATTCTCGTAGAATATTATTATCGTAATTCTCCTCTTCAATTGTTATATTTCCTTTCCTTCTACAGTTCGGGCTGTACCTTGCATCTTCTATTGCTGGTATGTCACTTTCTTCCCATTTTCCCAAATAAATTGAACAAAATACACATCACACAATGTCTGGTGCAGATGAGAATATAAATCCCTCTTTCGCCATGTTTTCCGCAGACAAATGCGGAGAAGATTTCAACCATCTTTTATCAAAAGATAATAATCTCAATCTTTCATGCAACATTATCTGTCCTTGTGATAACATCGTGAATGCTAATTCACAACTGATTGTGAATTGTACTCCTTTACACACACACACACTATTGCCTATGCCATCCTGATCATTATTCTTTTGTTTTTTCAGTATCATGCCGAGGGAACGCAGACTTCGTGGCATCAATTCAAGCACAGTCCGCCATCGCATCACCCTCGATGACGAGGATATTGACATTGAGAATGTGCTTGAGAGATCGAAAACTCGAGTTTTCGAGATAATTAGGCACGGTATGATGGAAATGTAAAGTGGTACATAGTTTTAAACGTTTTATTGTATAAATCAGTGGTGCTGGATGACAAGGTTGATGAGTCTGTTTCATCTCTAATAAATCTACATAGTTACTCCAACATAGCGCTAAACGTGCTTGAGAACTATGAAGATTTTAATGAGCATTTTTTCTTGGCTGTGAGAAAAATCCTCATGTCTTTCGAAAATTTCGTAAGACATGGGAGCGGATGGGTGCTAAAGAAAATTGAATCACTGGATGTAAATGTGATTAAATTTAATCCTATATACACATCCAGTTCCATTCAAACACCCCAGTTTTTGAAAAACAAAAATTGTATTATAAATATCAAAAATCTCTCTGACGAAAAATGCTTTTTATGGTCAGTGCTCGCGTATTTCCATCAGAAGCCAAGGAACTCGGACTTGACTGTAAAGTATTTGAGCAAGTTTGCTCACAGACTCAATATGCGAGGTGTAAATTTCCCGGTGACGACACGCGATATTAAGAAATTTGAAATACTCAATCCGGACATTGCAATTCACGTCATCGCGTATGACAACAAAAAGTTTTTCCCCTTCCGTACAAGCATTTTCCGCACGCGTAAACACCAAATTAATCTTTTAATGTTGAAAGGCGATGCAGGAAAAACTCATTATTGTTTAGTGAATACCGCGAACGGGAAAAACGGTTTATCGCGTCTTTTCTGTCACCTTTCAAAACACAAGGGTCAAGTACATGTTTGTAATTTTTGTTTTCACCGGTTCACATCAGACAAAACTAAAAATTGTGATGGTAAAGCAAATTTGTTGAAACATATGGAACTTTGTTCCAAGTTTGAATCTCAGCGCGTTTCATATCCTAAACGCGGAGAGACAATTAAATTCAAAAAACTAGGCGCGATGTTAAAGAAAAAGTATACAATTTACGCGGATTTAGAAACATACGTTGTGAATATTAATGATGATGATGATGATGATGATGATGATTCCGATTCTGATGAAGTTACTTGTAGTTACACAAAGAAAACGGCGCGGCATATTCCTTGCGGGTATTGTTTCGTTGTTATAGATGTAAACGGAGAAATTGCATACGGACCTGTACTCCATAGATCGAGTAGTTTAGACGAAAAAATCATGGAGAAATTTCTTCAGGAAATTACAGATCTTGGCGAAATTTTGTATGAGGATATGAAACGTGAAATTCCGATGCAACATTTGTCCGAAAGTGAAGAGCGCGAATTTCAAAATTCAGTAAACTGCGGGCTTTGTGCTGAACCGTTCTCAGAAACCGATATTAAATGTCGACACCATGCACATGAAACCGGTAATTACCTATGTGCAGCACATGTTTCTTGCAATTTAACAGCTCGTACTCCGGAGTACATTTCGTGTTATTTTCATAATTTCTCCGGTTTTGATTTGCATTTTATTCTGAAATCGCTTGGTAAATGTAAAAAAGAAATTTCCTGCATCGCAAATACGTCAGAGAGATTTTTGACACTTTCAGTAGGCAAAATTAAATTTTTAGATTCCTACAAGTTTATGTCTGAATCCTTGGAAGTATTGGTGCGTAATTTGGTAGAAAGTACAGACATGGAAAAGAAGTTCGAACGATTATTTTCGGTGTTTCATGATCCACCTCGCGAACACAGACAGCTCTTGTTGAAAAAAGGAGTATATCCCTACTCGTACATGAGCTGTCCCGAAAAATCGCGGAAACATCGCTCCCTCCCATTGAATGTTTTCATAACGACTTAACTGATACACCTCTGTCTCGCGAAGAATATGAGCATGCGCAAAGAGTGTTCTCAACATTCAAGCTGAAAAATCTGGGTGAATATCACAATTTTTATTTATGTTTGGACGTAATGCTATTAGCAGTAGTTTTTGAATCCATGAGGTCTACGCTTTTTAGCTCATACGGTCTTGATGTGACCCATTTTCTTTCTCCCGCGCACTTCACCTGGAATTGCATGCTGAAACACACTAAAGTCGAACTGCAATTACTTACAGATCCTGACATGCATCTTATGTTTGATGTGGGGATGAGGGGTGGGGTGTCATTTATCGGTAAACGTTATTGCGAAGCAAATAACAAACATCTACCCGAAACATACGATCCTTCAAAACCTTCTAATTATCTGCTTTATATCGATGCAAACAGTTTATACTCGGAAGCTATGAGCAGACCCCTCCCTTTTGGGAATTTCAAATTCCTCACAGAGGAAGAAATTTCCAAACTTGATTTCGCGAATTTGGACAGCAATTCAGGAACTGGTTACGTAATTGAATGTGATCTCGAGTACCTGAAAGATTTACACGATAAGCATGCCAGCTTCCCTCTCGCGCCGCTACACTTAACTCCACCGCGGGAATTGCTGTCCGAGTATCAGACAAATGAGAATGGTCAGGGAGTGACCAGAAAACTCATGAACACACTTTTTAACCGTGAAAAGTACATTGTACACTATGTCAATTTAAAACTCTACCTTCAGCTCGGTTTGAAATTATTGAAGTGCATTGCGTCATTAGTTTTTCCCAATCTCCCTGGCTGAAAAGCTACATCGACTTCAATATCCGGAATAGACAGAACGCGAAAAATGAATTTGAAATATCCTTCTTTAAGGCCTGTTGTAACTTGATATTTGGAAAAACTATACAATCAGTTCGGAAACATATGAATGTTAAAATTATCACGGATGAAAAACGGTTAGATAAGTACATTTCAAATCCGTTATGCAAACGCTGGCAAATAATTAGTCCGGACGTGATCGCGGTTTTCTCTCGCAAGTTGGAACTTAAAATGAACAAGCCTGTCTATTCCGGCTTTTCCGTACTGGAGTTGAGTAAATTCCATATGTACGATTTTTTCTATTGCAAGTTGCAAAAAATCGTACCCTGGAACCGCGTAGAACTCTGTATGACCGATACCGACAGTTTTCTTCTAAACCTAAAAGTCGAAGATGTGTATCAGTTGATTGAAGATAATTTGAACCTATTCGATACTTCAAACTATCCACCTGCCCACCCTTGCTTTTCCATGGAGAGAAATAAAGTTGTAGGTAAGTTTGAGGATGAAACGGGCTCAAGGCCAATCTCTAAATTTATAGGTCTTAGATCGAAACTTTACAGCTTTTTAGTTTGTAATGAGAATGATGACGAGGTTGTAAATAAATGCGTAGCAAAAGGAGTAAAGTCATCGGTTAAATGTAGAAAACTTAATTTTAATTTGTATAAAAAATCATTGTTTGAACGTAGTGTACATGTGGAAAAATTTAGTATGTTAAGATCCTATAACCATAGTATGTTTCAGGTCGAATGTGCTAAGGTCTGTTTGAGTCCTTATGACGATAAAAGATACATTGAAGAAAATGGTCTGAATACTCTGCCTTTCGGTCATTATACCCTCAACACTTCAACTGATTGATCAGTATGTGTCGTGACAATCATCCAACACCACTAATTTGATTTGTCTGTTGTAAATATCATGAATATTATTAGATCTAAGCTAGCTTTAGAGCTTCATAGCGTGCCGCGTGTGAACTATCCCACTCGCAAGTATGAACTGAAAAGTGAAAAAGATCTCCTTCAAGCAGACCTAACGTGGTGCCTGGGTTATAAATTTCAAATTTTATATTATCAAATTTTCATATTACTATTTAAATTTCAAATTCACCATATATTAAGCAATCAGTAAGTGTAGATCTAGACAATATTTCATTGTTTTCACAGCATTTTCTCACCTCTCAACTCGAGGAGTCAAAGGCAGTATCTACACCTGAGAGGAATCAATCATACCATAGACCGCTATCTACACCTGTACCATAGCCCACTATCTACACCTGTACCATAGGCCGCCATCTACACCTCTACACTCGAGGAGATTCACACAGCATCAACCAGTACATGTAAGTACATTTTTACTTCGATTTTATCCTCTGAGGAGGAAAATTGTGCTCCGAGGACAGTTTTTCTCCTCCGAGGACAGTTCTTGTCCTCAGAGGAGAAAAAACCTTCTACATATACTGCATGCATGCGATTTTACTTCATCTTTACGATACGGTATATCTGGAACATCCAAGCCCCGCTCTTCTTTCTCACACTCTTCATATAAACAAAACGGTAAATGTATTACTTTTTCAAATGGATTTTCGATAATATATTTGCAATAGACACATTGCAAATAGAATGGATTTTTATGTAAGAAATAACCATTTCTCGCAAAATACTCTGCTTTATTGCATAATGATTTACAAAAGTCGCAATGTAGATGATGATGCTTTTCAAAATACTCTCCTTGAACGGATGAATCTTCTACACAATTAAAAGTTGAATATCTTTCTTCATATTCTCGTAGAATATTATTATCGTAATTCTCCTCTTCAATTGTTATATTTCCTTTCCTTCTACAGTTCGGGCTGTACCTTGCATCTTCTATTGCTGGTATGTCACTTTCTTCCCATTTTCCCAAATAAATTGAACAAAATACACATCGCACAATGTCTGGTGCAGATGAGAATATAAATCCCTCTTTCGCCATGTTTTCCGCAGACAAATGCGGAGAAGATTTCAACCATCTTTTATCAAAAGATAATAATCTCAATCTTTCATGCAACATTATCTGTCCTTGTGATAACATCGTGAATGCTAATTCACAACTGATTGTGAATTGTACTCCTTTACACACACACACACTATTGCCTATGCCATCCTGATCATTATTCTTTTGTTTTTTCAGTATCATGCCGAGGGAACGCAGACTTCGTGGCATCAATTCAAGCGCAGTCCGCCATCACATCACCCTCGATGACGAGGATATTGACATTGAGAATGTGCTTGAGAGATCGAAAACTCTCTAAAACCGTTTTTACTGCTTCCTTTGTTAATGAAGAACAAGTCAATTTCTGCAAAGCAGATTCTAAATATTGCCTATCAATTCCCGATGGCTGTGTTTCATTTACTTTAGTAAAAATTTCTGTACTAAGTTGTTTTAATTTAGTATTGAGATAGTTTCTGTCCAGCACCTCCAAATTCTTAATTTTATCCGATATGGCTTTTAATTTCTCATCTAAATAAGCTTTATCAACTTTATCGTTGTTAATACTGAGCAACTGAGATGAAAAGCTGTCTGTTAAAGTTTTCACTTCTCCTAGAGCGGATTCTAAATTTAGAGTTCTCTCTGCAATAGCTTTATCAATATTAGCACTGAAATTTTGTAATGTACTTAGAATATGTTCTCTTTCAATTATGCTCACTCCAATATTCTTTGTATTTTCTGAAACGAGTTTGGTTATTTGCGAATCTAAATAAAATTTCACAGCTTCGCTGATTCCTTGTTGATTTATCGATTCGATTATCTTCTGTGTTATCGAGTCAATATCACACGTAAGATTAGCAACAGGTCCGCTAGCACTAGGCGTATCAATTCGTCCAAATCGATGTAGAGTCATCGTAACACTAAACAATTAATTTTGCTTCTTTTAGCTCTTCAATTATAGACGCGATCTCCACATCATGCCCGGTGTTGCCACTAGCTTTTGAGGAATAGAGTAAATTTAATCTTTCCACTAATTCGTCAAAATTATCAAAGTATTGATAAATTCTATC
Source organism: Nilaparvata lugens (assembly GCF_014356525.2). Taxonomy (NCBI): domain Eukaryota; kingdom Metazoa; phylum Arthropoda; class Insecta; order Hemiptera; family Delphacidae; genus Nilaparvata; species Nilaparvata lugens. Next base: position 41,152,735 of record NC_052518.1, on the reverse strand, counting down.
ATGAGAATTATTTTTTGCAAATTTCAATGAACCCCCAACCCTTCTTTTTACTGAGTTTTTTACTGGGAAATAACTTTTGAATCATTTGCGATTTAATTCCCTGATTTCGTTTAACATAGCCTCTTCGATCTAAATGTATGCCTGTAAGTGTTAAGATTTTTTTATACTTATCCAGATCTCTCTGATTATAAAGATTTGAGTTTGGTCTCGCACTGAATAATAACTCAAGTAGACCATGTGTTAAACGGAATCATTCACTATCAATATCTATATAACCGTTATCGAATATTACTTGCTGATTTCCAATATAATACACGTCATCTTTAGAATTATATGAAATTCCATAACTGATTGAATTATTCACTTTTTCCGCATGAAACGTTTTTAGATATTGTGACAGCACATCATCGTTTCTGCTAGAACCAAGTAAACTGTTTTCAAATTTAGTCGAGCTTAAAAAATTGTCTGTTGAACTCTCATAACTCTCTTCATCCCCCTCCTCATTATCATCAATATCCATACTCTCTTGTTCCTCTTTTACTTCTTCCTTTTTAGGTGTAAAATCATGATTAGAGTGCAAACAAGATTTGGTTTTTCCCAATTCAATTATAGGTTCTATTAATGGCGAAAGAGTTTTCCTATTGAATTCCTCCGTTCATTTTTCAAAATTGACTAAGCTTTTATGCTTGTCACTGATCACCTTTCTCAATTTCTTAATCTTTTCTATTAAACTCTCCTTCTTGTTATTTACTATGCTATTTCCTCTCCTCTTCCTCCTCCTCATATGTGTTTTAGACAACATGACTGTACAAAGAATTAATCTCTACTGAACGGAAATAATCGTGTCCAGTGAATCCCGATATTTTCCTTCCTTTATATTACATTCTTTTAAAATTGTAAGAAAATTATGCGGTTTACGATTCCAAACTGTATGACAAAGTTTACTGAAATCTTTATAAGACATATCTCCTCCAACATGATCTCTGTGAATTAATTTCAGACTCAATAAATCCATCTTAAAAATTATTATCATATTTGCATTATCTCTAGTGAAATGTTTCTGTGTAGCTCCATAACTCTGAATTAAATATGCAGTGTCAATATTTCGATGTCGTCCCATAGTAAAATATTCTCTTATCTGTGGGACATTACTCAGTTGCAAGTCATCAAAAATTACCAAGCTATATTCAGGGATACGGTTTGGATGGGGAATTTGGCTCACATCATCTTTCATGTGAAATCCAATATTTTTCAAACCTGCAAATACCTTATTTAAAAAAACATATTTTGGTTGATATAAACTTTTGCTAAATAAGTAAATGTGCTTAAATTTTAAACCATTTTCAGCAAATACTAAATTAAATAAGAGATTTGTTTTTCCCCCAGCACTGGGAGATATAATTAACATTCGTGCATTGTGAGGTAGTAGATCTCCATTTTTATAAAATGCAGGCTTTTCTTTATTTGTAATTAATTTATCAAAGTTAACAATTGGTAATTGGCTCATGATTACAAACGTACAGAATGTGATCTGATAAGGTACTGAAAATTTTTACAATAGTTAGAACAAAGCCACTGGTATTTAGAACAATGACCAAGGGCATGATGACGCTACATGTATAGAGAGGCGTTTCCCAGAGATTGGAATGCAGATCAACACTCTCCACCTCCTCTCCTCCTCATCATCAGACAGATTATGGATGTTCAAAAGATTCTTATATTACGAAATGAGAACCAATGTTTAATGATGACAAATAATACTTCTAATATATTTTCAACAAATGTACATCATGATATTTACAATAAATGTTCAATAGATTATTTACAATAAATGTACATGTTATTTACAATTGAGTACAAAAGATTATTTTTCATCTAATAATTGATCTTTACTAATATAGCTAGGTTTAGAAAATCCAATCCATTTCACTAACAATCCTTTTTTATCACGTTTTAATATTTTTTCAATCAAATACACTTGTCTCTCCGTTTCGTTTAATTGCGTTTTTTCAATTTCTTCTGCATAAAACCGGCCACTAATTACTTCACCGTTTAGATCTCTCAGTGAGTAGGTTATAGGTTTGGAAGGGAAAATGGAGTGAATCACAAAATACTCTGCGCTCCAGTTCATGTTATAAGATTTATCGAAAAATAATTGTTTCTTCGAGATTCGCACGATATCGCCTAGCTTAAATTTTGGTTTTGAATTTTTCAATTTATATCGTCTATTGAATGCAGAATTCAATGACGATAAAACATGTGTACGATCTTTCCTGCGAACATCTTTAGGTTTCATTCTAATTGAACTGTGCACTGTAGCATTATAATCACGAACCAAACTGTCTAGATTGGTTAACCAGTTTTTTGTTCCGTGCTCAGTTAAATATCTATAAATTTTTGCTTTAAGTGTTCTAATCAGCCGTTCAACTATGGAGGCTTTCTTATCGGTAAAAACATGGTAATGTTTGATACTATATTTATCTAATATTGCTTTAACTTTTGAATTGAAGAATTCTGTTCCCTGATCTGTTTGAAACAGCTTAATGCCCTTATTTTTAGAAATAATTGGTTGGAGAGCGTTAAATACAGATTGACTTGTCTTGTCTTTTAATGGTATACAATATGCAAATTTTGTAAAACAATTAATAACAACTAAGATATATTTATAACCCTTATTAAAACGTGATAAACTTATCATTTCAATAAGGTCTGCTTGAAGGAGATCTTTTTCACTTTTCAGTTCATACTTGCGAGTGGGATAGTTCACACGCGGCACGCTATGAAGCTCTAAAGCTAGCTTAGATCTAATAATATTCATGATATTTACAACAGACAAATCAAATTAGTGGTGTTGGATGATTGTCACGACACATACTGATCAATCAGTTGAAGTGTTGAGGGTATAATGACCGAAAGGCAGAGTATTCAGACCATTTTCTTCAATGTATCTTTTATCGTCATAAGGACTCAAACAGACCTTAGCACATTCGACCTGAAACATACTATGGTTATAGGATCTTAACATACTAAATTTTTCCACATGTACACTACGTTCAAACAATGATTTTTTATACAAATTAAAATTAAGTTTTCTACATTTAACCGATGACTTTACTCCTTTTGCTACGCATTTATTTACAACCTCGTCATCATTCTCATTACAAACTAAAAAGCTGTAAAGTTTCGATCTAAGACCTATAAATTTAGAGATTGGCCTTGAGCCCGTTTCATCCTTAAACTTACCTACAACTTTATTTCTCTCCATGGAAAAGCAAGGGTGGGCAGGTGGATAGTTTGAAGTATCGAATAGGTTCAAATTATCTTCAATCAACTGATACACATCTTCGACTTTTAGGTTTAGAAGAAAACTGTCGGTATCGGTCATACAGAGTTCTACGCGGTTCCAGGGTACGATTTTTTGCAACTTGCAATAGAAAAAATCGTACATATGGAATTTACTCAACTCCAGTACGGAAAAGCCGGAATAGACAGGCTTGTTCATTTTAAGTTCCAACTTGCGAGAGAAAACCGCGATCACGTCCGGACTAATTATTTGCCAGCATTTGCATAACGGATTTGAAATGTACTTATCTAACCGTTTTTCATCTTTAAAGTGAGCAGTTTAAAAGTGCGCGAAAAGGCCATGGTCCGCGGGGTATACAACATATAAGGTTAGTGTAATTTTAAGTTGTTGTTTGTTTGCCACACTGGTTATTTTCTTGTATTATTGTTGTTTAAATAGGGTTTAGGTTTTGTGATTTGTAGTATTATTGTGCATTATCCTATTTGAATATAGAGACTCTCAATAAACATTATTATTATATTTCATAAACGGTAAAATCATATTTCATATCTCGGTGTTCTGCTCAATAGACTTATTACTAAAATTCCAAAGGACATTTGATATATTCAACCAACATGGAAAATTTCATTTGTTTCTTTGTAAAGTGTCAATTTCATTTGCCTTTTGCTTATTTTCATTATATTTATCTAATGATTCAAAATTGCCTTGTGTTGTTATTTCACAAGTATCATTAGATCCCCTCCCTTCTTTATTGTTTTAATCATGGAGTGAAGCAATATAGTTGGGAAAGATGTGTAGTTCTACATTCATTGATTGCTGGACTGCGTCTTTATTAAAAGTAATAAAGTAATGTACATTGTTTTTTTTTATATAGTTCAAATGAATTCATGTCTCTGCTAAAGAGTTATGCTGTGGTAGTTGTTTATTCAAATTTCGAGGGTCGTTCCCTAATAATTAACGTGGCGCCTGGGTTATAAATTTCAAATTTTATATTATCAAATTTTCATATTACTATTTAAATTTCAAATTCACCATATATTAAGCAATCAGTAAGTGTAGATCTAGACAATATTTCATTGTTTTCACAGCATTTTCTCACCTCTCAACTCGAGGAGTCAAAGGCAGTATCTACACCTGAGAGGAATCAATCATACCATAGACCGCTATCTACACCTGTACCATAGCCCGCTATCTACACCTGTACCATAGGCCGCCATCTACACCTCTACACTCGAGGAGATTCACACAGCATCAACCAGTACATGTAAGTACATTTTACTTCGATTTTATCCTCTGAGGAGGAAAATTGTGCTCCGAGGACAGTTTTTCTCCTCCGAGGACAGTTCTTGTCCTCAGAGGAGAAAAAACCTTCTACAATATACTGCATGCATGCGATTTTACTTCATCTTTACGATACGGTATATCTGGAACATCCAAGCCCCGCTCTTCTTTCTCACACTCTTCATATAAACAAAACGGTAAATGACTTACTTTTTCAAATGGATTTTCGATAATATATTTGCAATAGACACATTGCAAATAGAATGGATTTTTATGTAAGAAATAACCATTTCTCGCAAAATACTCTGCTTTATTGCATAATGATTTACAAAAGTCGCAATGTAGATGATGATGCTTTTCAAAATACTCTCCTTGAACGGATGAATCTTCTACACAATTAAAAGTTGAATATCTTTCTTCATATTCTCGTAGAATATTATTATCGTAATTCTCCTCTTCAATTGTTATATTTCCTTTCCTTCTACAGTTCGGGCTGTACCTTGCATCTTCTATTGCTGGTATGTCACTTTCTTCCCATTTTCCCAAATAAATTGAACAAAATACACATCGCACAATGTCTGGTGCAGATGAGAATATAAATCCCTCTTTCGCCATGTTTTCCGCAGACAAATGCGGAGAAGATTTCAACCATCTTTTATCAAAAGATAATAATCTCAATCTTTCATGCAACATTATCTGTCCTTGTGATAACATCGTGAATGCTAATTCACAACTGATTGTGAATTGTACTCCTTTACACACACACACACTATTGCCTATGCCATCCTGATCATTATTCTTTTGTTTTTTCAGTATCATGCCGAGGGAACGCAGACTTCGTGGCATCAATTCAAGCGCAGTCCGCCATCGCATCACCCTCGATGACGAGGATATTGACATTGAGAATGTGCTTGAGAGATCGAAAACTCGAGTTTTCGAGATAATTAGGCACGGTATGATGGAAATGTAAAGTGGTACATAGTTTTAAATGTTTTATTGTATAAATCAGTGGTGCTGGATGACAAGGTTGATGAGTCTGTTTCATCTCTAATAAATCTACATAGTTACTCCAACATAGCGCTAAACGTGCTTGAGAACTATGAAGATTTTAATGAGCATTTTTTCTTGGCTGTGAGAAAAATCCTCATGTCTTTCGAAAATTTCGTAAGACATGGGAGCGGATGGGTGCTAAAGAAAATTGAATCACTGGATGTAAATGTGATTAAATTTAATCCTATATACACATCCAGTTCCATTCAAACACCCCAGTTTTTGAAAAACAAAAATTGTATTATAAATGTCAAAAATCTCTCTGACGAAAAATGCTTTTTATGGTCAGTGCTCGCGTATTTCCATCAGAAGCCAAGGAACTCGGACTTGACTGTAAAGTTTTTGAGCAAGTTTGCTCACAGACTCAATATGCGAGGTGTAAATTTCCCGGTGACGACACGCGATATTAAGAAATTTGAAATACTCAATCCGGACATTGCAATTCACGTCATCGCGTATGACAACAAAAAGTTTTTCCCCTTCCGTACAAGCATTTTCTGCACGCGTAAACACCAAATTAATCTTTTAATGTTGAAAGGCGATGCAGGAAAAACTCATTATTGTTTAGTGAATACCGCGAACGGGAAAAACGGTTTATCGCGTCTTTTCTGTCACCTTTCAAAACACAAGGGTCAAGTACATGTTTGTAATTTTTGTTTTCACCGGTTCACATCAGACAAAACTAAAAATTGTGATGGTAAAGCAAATTTGTTGAAACATATGGAACTTTGTTCCAAGTTTGAATCTCAGCGCGTTTCATATCCTAAACGCGGAGAGACAATTAAATTCAAAAAACTAGGCGCGACGTTAAAGAAAAAGTACACAATTTACGCGGATTTAGAAACATACGTTGTGAATATTAATGATGATGATGATGATGATGATGATGATTCCGATTCTGATGAAGTTACTCGTAGTTACACAAAGAAAACGGCGCGGCATATTCCTTGCGGGTATTGTTTCGTTGTTATAGATGTAAACGGAGAAATTGCATACGGACCTGTACTCCATAGATCGAGTAGTTTAGACGAAAAAATCATGGAGAAATTTCTTCAGGAAATTACAGATCTTGGCGAAATTTTGTATGAGGATATGAAACGTGAAATTCCGATGCAACATTTGTCCGAAAGTGAAGAGCGCGAATTCAAAATTCAGTAAACTGCGGGCTTTGTGCTGAACCGTTCTCAGAAACCGATATTAAATGTCGACACCATGCACATGAAACCGGTAATTACCTATGTGCAGCACATGTTTCTTGCAATTTAACAGCTCGTACTCCGGAGTACATTTCGTGTTATTTTCATAATTTCTCCGGTTTTGATTTGCATTTTATTCTGAAATTGCTCGGTAAATGTAAAAAAGAAATTTCCTGCATCGCAAATACGTCAGAGAGATTTTTGACACTTTCAGTAGGCAAAATTAAATTTTTAGATTCCTACAAGTTTATGTCTGAATCCTTGGAAGTATTGGTGCGTAATTTGGTAGAAAGTACAGACATGGAAAAGAAGTTTGAACGATTATTTTCGGTGTTTCATGATCCACCTCGCGAACACAGACAGCTCTTGTTGAAAAAAGGAGTATATCCCTACTCGTACATGAGCTGTCCCGAAAAATCGCGGAAACATCGCTCCCTCCCATTGAATGTTTTCATAACGACTTAACTGATACACCTCTGTCTCGCGAAGAATATGAGCATGCGCAAAGAGTGTTCTCAACATTCAAGCTGAAAAATCTGGGTGAATATCACAATTTTTATTTATGTTTGGACGTAATGCTATTAGCGGTAGTTTTTGAATCCATGAGGTCTACGCTTTTTAGCTCATACGGTCTTGATGTGACCCATTTTCTTTCTCCCGCGCACTTCACCTGGAATTGCATGCTGAAACACACTAAAGTCGAACTGCAATTACTTACAGATCCTGACATGCATCTTATGTTTGATGTGGGGATGAGGGGTGGGGTGTCATTTATCGGTAAACGTTATTGCGAAGCAAATAACAAACATCTACCCGAAACATACGATCCTTCAAAACCGTCTAATTATCTGCTTTATATCGATGCAAACAGTTTATACTCGGAAGCTATGAGCAGACCCCTCCCTTTTGGGAATTTCAAATTCCTCACAGAGGAAGAAATTTCCAAACTTGATTTCGCGAATTTGGACAGCAATTCAGGAACTGGTTACGTAATTGAATGTGATCTCGAGTACCCGAAAGATTTACACGATAAGCATGCCAGCTTCCCTCTCGCGCCGCTACACTTAACTCCACCGCGGGAATTGCTGTCCGAGTATCAGACAAATGAGAACGGTCAGGGAGTGACCAGAAAACTCATGAACACACTTTTTAACCGTGAAAAGTACATTGTACACTATGTCAATTTAAAACTCTACCTTCAGCTCGGTTTGAAATTATTGAAGTGCATCGCGTCATTAGTTTTTCCCAATCTCCCTGGCTGAAAAGCTACATCGACTTCAATATCCGGAATAGACAGAACGCGAAAAATAAATTTGAAATATCCTTCTTTAAGGCCTGTTGTAACTTGATATTTGGAAAAACTATACAATCAGTTCGGAAACATATGAATGTTAAAATTATCACGGATGAAAAACGGTTAGATAAGTACATTTCAAATCCGTTATGCAAACGCTGGCAAATAATTAGTCCGGACGTGATCGCGGTTTTCTCTCGCAAGTTGGAACTTAAAATGAACAAGCCTGTCTATTCCGGCTTTTCCGTACTGGAGTTGAGTAAATTCCATATGTACGATTTTTTCTATTGCAAGTTGCAAAAAATTGTACCCTGGAACCGCGTAGAACTCTGTATGACCGATACCGACAGTTTTCTTCTAAACCTAAAAGTCGAAGATGTGTATCAGTTGATTGAAGATAATTTGAACCTATTCGATACTTCAAACTATCCACCTGCCCACCCTTGCTTTTCCATGGAGAGAAATATAGTTATAGGTAAGTTTAAGGATGAAACGGGCTCAAGGCCAATCTCTAAATTTATAGGTCTTAGATCGAAACTTTACAGCTTTTTAGTTTGTAATGAGAATGATGACGAGGTTGTAAATAAATGCATAGCAAAAGGAGTAAAGTCATCGGTTAAATGTAGAAAACTTAATTTTAATTTGTATAAAAAATCATTGTTTGAACGTAGTGTACATGTGGAAAAATTTAGTATGTTAAGATCCTATAACCATAGTATGTTTCAGGTCGAATGTGCTAAGGTCTGTTTGAGTCCTTATGACGATAAAAGATACATTGAAGAAAATGGTCTGAATACTCTGCCTTTCGGTCATTATACCCTCAACACTTCAACTGATTGATCAGTATGTGTCGTGACAATCATCCAACACCACTAATTTGATTTGTCTGTTGTAAATATCATAAATTAATTGTTTAGTGTTACGATGACTCTACATCGATTTGGACGAATTGATACGCCTAGTGCTAGCGGACCTGTTGCTAATCTTACGTGTGATATTGACTCGATAACACAGAACATAATCGAATCGATAAATCAACAAGGAATCAGCGAAGCTGTGAAATTTTATTTAGATTCGCAAATAACCAAACTCGTTTCAGAAAATACAAAGAATATTGGAGTGAGCATAATTGAAAGAGAACATATTCTAAGTACATTACAAAATTTCAGTGCTAATATTGATAAAGCTATTGCAGAGAGAACTCTAAATTTAGAATCCGCTCTAGGAGAAGTGAAAACTTTAACAGACAGCTTTTCATCTCAGTTGCTCAGTATTAACAACGATAAAGTTGATAAAGCTTATTTAGATGAGAAATTAAAAGCCATATCGGATAAAATTAAGAATTTGGAGGTGCTGGACAGAAACTATCTCAATACTAAATTAAAACAACTTAGTACAGAAATTTTTACTAAAGTAAATGAAACACAGCCATCGGGAATTGATAGGCAATATTTAGAATCTGCTTTGCAGAAATTGACTTGTTCTTCATTAACAAAGGAAGAGTTTGAAAAACGATTATCTGAAATGGCGAGTGCAATAAAAGCTAATATTATGGAGGGTATTGAACAATTCATTACAAAAGATGCTATTGCTATTCTAATTACACAAATTGCGGAAAAGTACGCAACTAAAAATGATATAGAAGATTTTATTAAGAAAAACGAGATGGGAGTAGCTGTGAAAAGCGTTCGTGATGAAATAGCTGAGGCAATTAAAAATTCGGAAGAGGGTGCTGTCATGAGACTGCAATGTTCGGCTCCATTCATTGACTATCTAAATTTATTCATACACAGAGTGGCCCTGGACATCGTATCCAAACACGCCCAGGTTTCTTTTCACATGAACTGGATTGAGGCCAAACAACATAACCTTACAGAAAATCAGGTAGTGCAAATTATTACAGAAAAAATGGATTTAGCCAAATATAAAGACTTTATATTGGGCCCGAAAACATAAAATCTTGTAAACAGTTGTGTGAGAGAGAGTGAACTATATGTTGTTTCAAATTTCAGTCTAGACATTTTTGACTATGATTGATTGTGGTGTGAATTCATTTCCAACTCGATTGAAAATTAAACCAATTCAATTCAAGTTGATGTATTGATTAATTAACCTCAGTTAATGTTCAACCATTGAGTTGAAAGGTAATGAAAAATGGTATGTAGGAGAAAAAAGCAGAGTTCGAGGAAACGGGGTAGAGGAATCTTGAGTTCAGCGGCAAGAGTTTTTAAAGGTGTGTCAGGTTTGGCAGGTAATGTGACATCAACTATTTTAAATAAGGTAATTGATAACCTGGGAGAAGAATATCATATTCCGGGATACGAGTATTGCGGGCCGGGCACCAAGGTTAATGAAAGGTTAAAGAGAGGTGATCAAGGTATAAATTCATTAGATAGAGCTTGCAAGGTACATGATATAGCCTATACTCAAAATAGCGATAATAAAACTCGAGCGGTAGCTGACAGAGCTCTAGCAAACGCTGCATGGGACATTTTCAAAAATCCTCAAACACCCCTTGCCGAGAAAGCACTTAGCTATCTTGTTACAAACGTTATGAAAGCTAAAGCGGCATTTGGTGGGTCTTTGAGAAAGAAGAAGAAGAAGAAGAAGAATGAGAGGAGAAGTTATAGTAATGATATTAGACGCAAAGCTATAGCTCAGTTGAAACAACATATTGCAGGAAAAGGATGTTATTTGAAGCCTTACCCACCGCTTAGTGGTGGCAGACTTCTACCCCCAGCCCCACCACCATCATATGGAGTGAGTTTATTCCCTCAAGTTAAGAAACATACAACAACAAAGAAGAGTAGGAAGAAGAAGAAGAAGGCATGAATATTGAAGGAGAATTGAGTAATTATGATTTGATTGATTGGTCAAAATTATTACAGATTCAGCTAAGAGGAATATATATGCTAGATGCATTACCCAAAAAAATTCTAAAAAACGAAAATGCCATTGTGAATTTAGCAAGGGAAAGCGAGGATGGCACACATTGGGTAGCATATAAGAAAGTTGACTCTAATGTATGGTATTTTGATCCAATTGGAAATTTACAACCGCCATACGAATTGGACAACTATTGGAAAAAAGAAAATGGAGTAAATATATTTTATAATGTGGAGCATATGCAGCCATTAAATAGCGATTTTTGTGGCCATCTTACATTATTGTTTCTTGCAAATCATTTGTAATTAAGTGTTTGTGGTGAACACACAAGATGGTCGTTATTACCTTAAGATCAAAGTCAAGTAACCTCTATGAACATTTACAAGAAATTATAGAATTGGACAAAAATTGTGAATGGGAAATTGGACTGATTAATTTTTCTAGTTACAATAGTATTGCAAACATAAACAAAGGAACAAATTCTAGCTTCAAATATGGCGATAAGTTAATCATGTTGGATACCGGCGCATATGAACTTGAAGATATTATAAAATCTTTAAAGAATGAATTGAATATTGATGGGAAGAAGAATAAACTTATTATACGTGCAAATGCAAATACTATGAAGATTGAAATTTATTCTGATAAGCCTATTGATTTAACACGTTCTGATTCGATTGCTAAGATACTCGGTTTTGATAATGTTGTTTTGCAAGCAAATAAATGATATTATTCCAAACATTTGGTTAACATAGCAAGCATTGACAGTATTCTTGTTGAGTGTAATTTAGCATGTGGCAGTTACTTTAACGGAAAAGAAAAACATATAATCTACGAATTTTTGCCAAAGGTTCCTAGCGGCTATTTAATAAACGAAGTACCCTCTCCAATTATTTATGTACCTTTGAATACACGTCGAATTCAAACTATTAATGTAAAGGTGACAGACCAGAACGGATCGTTTATTGATTTCCGCGGAGATACAATTACAATTAGACTGCACATACGTGAAAAATAAAAGTAATGGGATATCTTGTTTTTAATCCGCGTATGGATAAGACCAATCAAGTCATTAAAGAAAGGAACGCGATAGCGTCAACATCTACTAAAAGCAATAGGGCGTTATCGGCTAAAAGCGCGAGAATATTGGAAAAATTAGGTTTTATAGTTGATTGGCGAAATGTCAGGCGCAGCAATTAGTGATATTCTGGATGTGGAGACAGAGCTTCAGTTTTATAATGACATAACCAAATTCCAATTTCATACTCATACAGTTTATTCGAGACAAGAAATAAAAAACTCTGATGAAGCTCGGATAGGAATAAATTCATTGGATGTGTACACTTTACCTTGCAAATCATTTATATTGATTGAGGGAACGGTTAGCTGCACAAAACCAGCAGCGCCTGCGATTACAGTAGCAGGGGAGGCAACTCAACCGGCTGGTGCGCCCATTGCGGCAGACTATAAATTAAGCAGTAACATAGTGGGCAACCTTTTTGATGAAATACGATACGAATTAGGTCAACAAATTTCCAAATCAAGATTAATTGGTTTAACTTCTACAATTAAAGCTATTCTTGTGAAGAACACATCTGATAAAAACACATATCATTTAGCTGGTTTTGACAGAGCAGGATATGAGCTAACAGATAATAAATTCACTTTCTGTGTGCCGTTGAAATTAATCCTTCCATTTTTTGAAGATTTTCAAAGAATAATTTTAAACTTGAAACAAGAGCTTGTATTATTGAGGTCGCCCTCAGACCTCAATTGCGTCGAGTCTGCAACCGGTACAGAGGTTAGTGTAAAAATTACTAAGCTCCAATGGCGGATGCCCTACATTACTTTAGAAGATCATGTGCAATTGAAATTTTTGAGACTGCTCGATGCTGACACTCCACTGAAATTAAGTTTCCGCCATTGGGAAATTTGTGAATTACCAAATTTGCAAAATTCACTTGTTCATTCTTGGTCAGTACGCACGACATCGAATTTTGATACTCCAAAATATATTATAATTGCATTTCAAACTGATCGAAAGAATAAAATTAAAAAATCGATATCTAATTTTGACAGCTGTAATATTTACAATGTTAAAGTATATTTGAATAGTGAGTATTATCCATACGAAAATCTGCTAGGTAAGAAGGAAGTTTTATACCGGATGTTCCTGGATTTCGCACCCTCGTATTATAATCATTCAATCAATAGCGAACTCGGAACAGAAATCGATTTTAAAACGTTTTGTGAATCAACACCGCTGATTGTTGTAGATTGTTCACACCAACCAAGTCATTTGAAATCATCGACAGATGTTCGTATTGAAATGGAATTTAATAGTGCAGTACCTGCAAATACTTCCGCGTATTGCGTTTTAATTAGCGATCGTGTGATGGAGTACACGCCTCTCACGAGCATGGTGAAAGAAGTTCAGTAATTTGTTGATAGAGTGCATCACTGCATGCAATATTATATATAAGGTGTGTACTGCGCCAAATGTAAGCCATTATCAGTTTTACCTTTGAACAGGAATCATGTCCTATTCTTTGTGTTCTGATATTTTGGACAAGCCACAAACTTGCTCTATTGGTATCCAGTGTGATCTTGATTCTGATATTTTGGACAAAGCTCAAACTCAGTCGTCGGTACTTTACGATATTGAATCAACAAGTTTCTATTATGAACCAAGGAGAAGCAGTACACCAATCCAGAAGTCGGGTGAGGAGGAGGAGGAGGAGGGGGCACCAGAGGTGGAGAAACAGAAACGTGAAGAGGAACAGAAAGGAGTGGACGACAAGCAGACACCTACGAAAATTGCTACGGTTGATCTTCACTGGTTTAAACAAACTTGTAATCAAATTATTGTGAAAGAACTTGCTATCGTTGACGAGTGCAATAATTATGCTGTATTCCATTTCAAATCACCATTTGCAAAGATGGAATTGAGTGCAAAATTGTTTAACGATGTAACATGGCTGGAACGTAACTATCATAAAATAAAATGGGAAGATGGAGATTTAGAATACAGTGACTCATTAATACGTGATTACCTTGCAGGTTATGAGAAAATTTTCACAAAAGGAACTGAGAAAGCAAAGTTTTTGAGAAGATTGCATTCTAACGTACAATGCATACCGGAGGACTTTCTCAAGCCCGATTTCAGCTTTTTCACCACTTCGTGGTGTTATGATGCATGTAAGATACATAAATATAGACCCGATGGAAGGTGTGCTTTATTCTCTGCCCAACATTATAATTCTTTGCTGTTTAAAAATATGTATCAAACAAATAATTTCTTGTGCGAAAACAATCGAATGCAAAGTATGAAATTGGCACCGATGTATACGAATGCGCAGAAAAGAAACTTTGCACGTTATGGATTCTTCTACAACGGAAAGGAATTACAGTGTGTTTATTGCTTGCATGCATTGAGACTGCATAAAGCTCGCACGTGTTGTCTGTCTACAATTATTAATGAAGAAAGACCGTTTAATTACTCTATAATAGTGCCCGCCTACACATAGTTTACTCCATTCGCTCGACAACTATGGATCCGACAAAGTGGTTAGCTGCTGACAACGAATTGGAAGTGAGGTTAAAAAACTGCATAGACTGGTATGATGAGTGTGAAAGTGCAATTAGGAAATCAACTCCTGAAAATCATAGTTTGGCGAAACAATTGAAAGACATTTTTCTAAGCACAGTTAATTTGAACGATATAAAAGACTATTTGTGCTATTACCGTCCACACAATTTGTCTATAAATAAATTGATTAAAATTGAAGATGAAGTTATGATGTATTGTTGTAGTGAAATGTTGTAAACAAATTTTTAATTCAGATATTTCCTCGAACATTTTGGTTTAGTATCAGTGTAGACTTGATTGAGTGAGGACGCGAGATACGCCCCCCTCAGACACAACTGTTACAGCTAAGTGCACATTCCTACCTTATCAAGAGATACGCCCCCTCAGACACAACTGTTACAGCTAAGTGCACATTCCTACCTTATCAATTATAGTTCATAGCAATCAAGGTCATGCAGTGTTTTAGCTTTGCAAAATTCAAAAAATTAACTCGCCTCTTGATGTCAATTTCATTCAATGAATTTGATTCTATTGCAAAAAATATTAAATTTTCAACAGGATTCCAAGGCGATGATGTTGATCTAGCGTTAACAAAAACAGAAAATGTACATTTTCCAATTTTATCTGAGATTTTCGAACTGCTCGATATACTAGATACAGGCCATCTACATTATTGTAGTGCAAATGATTTCTCAACTATTGTTACAAATTCCGATGAACTTTGGAAATGCTTGTATGACATTGCAGATAAAAAATGTAAAAGATCAACTTGGATCATTGACCTCTCTCTGTTAAGACATCAATAGAGCTGATACCCCAAGTGATATAGGTCTGAGGATATCTATAGCCATTTTTGGAATGCTTGTTCATACTAAATTTACTATAGATATTCTCGGAGAACACACTTACCAAAAAAGTAACGCCTGCGGTTTGTACAGCACATAGAAAATTTCAATATAAGTTTGTGAAATTTTTCTTAACTGTCAGGTGGAAAGCAAACCAATTGTATTAATTTGCAATCACTTTAAAATTTTACAGTATAAAGATGTAACAGATTCACTCAGTATAAAGATGTAGAAATATGGATTCACTTTAATTTGACAGTAGAGAATTTTTCCCTCAAAGGGAAATTATTTTTTCCCTCATCTAGCATTCACTTTAATTTGTCAGTATAAAGATGTAGAAATATGGATTCACTTTAATTTGACAGTAGAGAATTTTTTCCCTCATCTAGCATTCACTTTAATTTGACAGTATAGCATTAGATGTAGAAATATGGATTCACTTTAATCTGTCACTATAGAGAGAGGGAATTTTTCCTCCAAAAAGGGAAATTTTTTCTTCCCTCACCTTGGCAAGGGGAAGGGGAGGGAGAGAGAGAAAGAGATATATCTCTCTCTTTTCAACCCCCTCGTCCTCACTGGGAGAGGGGTGATAAGATAAGGAGAGGGAGAGGGAGAGGAGAGGGAGAGGGAGAGGAGAGGGAGAGGGAGAGGGAGAGGAGAGGGAGAGGGAGGGGAGAGGGAGAGGGAGGGGAGAGGGAGAGGGAGGGGAGAGGGAGAGGAGAGGGAGAGGGGAGGGAGAGGGAGAGGGGGAGGGGGAATTTGCGCAAACTCAGGGGGTTGTGGTGGTGGGAGGGGGGGTAATTGCGCAAAAAAACCCGTCCATCCCCACAATTTATAGCTACTCGTGAAGCCGGCGTATTTTATTTGTAGCCTACTGCCAAACTGTAATTCGATCAGTATATCCAGTCCATGACTGGAAGTCGCCAGACAGACTTTGTCAAAGTATAAAACAATTAATACCCTAATAAGTTAACTAGAGATGGCTGCAGATAGGTCGTTTCATGTAGCTCTGTAGATGGACTGCAATACAAATAAATCATGAAACAATCTCAAACTGGTCCACAAGTCCACTGGTATCATCATCTCTCAGTGAGTACAGAGGGTACCATAGCTGATGAGTTTCTCACGTACCAGCCTACAGAACTTCCCATACTCCAGCTCACAAAGACAAATCGGCAGTCTGTTAAAAAAAACTGTTAAATTTCCTTAAGATATTAAAAAGTTCACCTATTGGTATGTTACTAAAAGATCGATTAAAGATAATTTTTTCAGTCCCCAGTATGTATGTGTACATTTAACAGCCTTTGCAGAGTGAAAGTTGACTCGATTAATGGTGAGGATATTTATCGTTATGGTACTCAGTCCAGAGGTTTGATTAGAGTAGAACAGCACAGTACTATTATAGTCCTTACAAAATAATTTTTTTTTTGGAGGAATACGCGGCGCGGAGAAATGGTGGAAGATTAGCCAATTACAGTGATGAATAGAATTATGGGTAGAAGTGCAGTTGCCAATTCGTCGATTAGACTCAGTCGACTGAGTGCTTTCAGGCAGAAAGCTTCCCATGTGTAGCATGAAAACAAACAGTCACTTGAAATTAGAGAACACTGGCCGGTTCAGAACGGCAACATTGCGCCTCTGTATTTCCTATCTCTGCTGCGCATGTCCCTCAAAAGTGATTTTGTATAGACTATAACTTATTAGATATGAATCCAAATTATAGATGTAGGTAAGAAAGTATTCAACGCCCTGCCATTGAATTTCCAAGGCATGCCAGTCAACCCAGCAATTTAAAGCAGGTTTGAAAGAATGGCTTGTACAGAAATGTTTATAATTATCTTCTTCTTCTTTAGGTGCCGTCTCCGTTTCGAAGGTTGGCAATCATCAAGGAGATTTTTACTTTTGAGACCGCAGATCGAAATAGGTCATTATTGCTGCATCCAAACCAATCCCGAAGGTTCTTCAGCCATGAGTTTCGTCTCCTTCCTACAGATCTCTTTCCTTGGACTTTCCCCTGCATAATAACTTGAAGCAATTGATATTTTTCTCCTCTCATAACATGTCCCATGTATAGCAGTTTTCTTCTCTTAATTGTCATTATCACTTCTCCTTGCCTATGCGCCTCATCACTTCTACATTGGTCACTCTCTCCACCCATGAAATCCGTAGTATTCTTCGATACATCCATAGCTCAAATGCCTCCAATCTCCTCACATCAATCTCCTTCAGCGTCCAGGCTTCTATAATTATCAGTCTCTTTGATATTGATGGGTAGACAATAATTTGTCATCAAATATCATCTTGTACAGTTTGTCATTTTTTATTACTTCAGAGGCAAGGGATTTATTTTTGTATATTTTTAAGGGATTTATTTTTGTATATTTTCAAGCTTATTGACTAATTTTTTAATCATAACTCATGTGAATGCTCTAACCTTTAGGCTAATTTTAGTATTATTTCTTCCTACCATCATAGGTATTGAGAATTGGGTAACGTACCAGAGGCTGAGCAGGACAGGAACTGGCCTTGCCCATCTTTATGCGAGATTCTTCAACAAGCTGCCAATAGCAGCAAGAGACCTGTCGACCAGGCGATTCAAGGGCGCACTGAGGGAATTGCTGGTGGAGAACCCATTGTATTCCATCAGTGAGTTCTTGATGTTGGACAATACGCTGGTGAGTTTGTATTTTTCAACTTTTTGTTTTTGTGACTAGCTATTATTAGCTTTCTTTCTCGTTTTTATTTTTTGACGTGTTCTTGTGGTCTCTGTGATCACATTATGATCCTAGTAGTACTAAATCCAATATGAGTTTGTATATTCCAGTAATGATAGTAAAACAGAATATGCTTCTCTTTAAGGGATACATATTCCATAAGGTGATGATATCAAGTTTAATTAAGAAATGTTGGGATTCATATTAGAAAGTAGTGTTGGTTGGGAGCCTCACATCATAGATTTGTGTAAGAAACTCTACCAAATTATCTTCCTTAAAAGATTCTCTAGTTGGCTGACATACGACTGCACTGTCTCTGCTCAATAAATATAGTGAGGTCCACGTTATAATGGTAATGGAGAAATATAGGATAACAGCAAAGCTGATTCTCTGCCTTGCCACTGCCTTCTATAGAGGATAGCTGATACCGGTATATCTGATGTGATATCAACTGTTCATTCTTGTTAAAATAACCAATAATATTTTATTCAACTAGAAAATTTATTTTTTAATGATTGAATAATAATTATTGTTCATAATAGAAATGGAATATTTTGTTAATTAAGTATATTCCTACATCAGTATCAGCTTTTTTGAATGATAGACAATGATAGCAACACCAATGTTAATTGAATGCTGCTGGTATTACAATGTGAACCTCACAATAGTCATCAAGTCATTGCTTTTCTTTTCATTCTACCATACACTATAGTTTTTTTTTTCGAAAAGTAAATTAGAAATCCTAACCTAACAAAAATTCCAGTGTGCACTGGAATTTCGATAGCAATTATTATTACCATTAGATGTGTACAGACTTACTTGCTAAGAACACGCATTTCACTTTTCGTCAGCTGATGCTTATTATGTCTATCTTACTTTTTCTGTACGAATACAGATATAACAGGTATCTATATACTTATTATTAGTGAAATGTGCGTGTTTGTAGCAGGTGAGTCTGTAGGGTGAGTTTCGGTTTGTGCATAAACTGCTGACTTCGAAGATGACAGACATTGTTGTCAGATGACATTCATATTGTCTGAATTCCAATGTGCTAAAACAGCTGATTAAATTAATAACTTTTCCTTATTTGTGTTTATTATCTAAAATTGAATATTTCCAATTAATAGTTAAACTTAACCTCCTCCTTTAAATCATAATAAAACAGAACCTCCAAGGTTATTGGCTCATTTTGAAATCTAGCAGATCTGAAATCGTCACCCTGCCGTCGTTGACAATGGCATTTACGCACCAACCAAAACTCACCTTGAGCTGTATCGTACCTTATTATGGATCATGTACTAAAGCTGAGCAATTTGAAAATTCCTAGAAAACTGAGTTTTATTGATATTGATTTCAATAAATGCCTTAATTGTCTGCAAATGCTGTAATGGACAATAATTGTTTTGTAATTTTGGCAATCCTGAAATAAAGTTCCTACTGTCCACTGCGCCTGCTTAGCAAGCGCAAATGAACATACTGCGTTTCTCTAGCCATCGTTAAATAGATTATCGTTTATCTAACCTAATTTTAGCTATTGTAGAAAAATTGTATTACTGTAATTTCGGTGTACCCTTCTGCTGGTGTCACTTTGAGGAGATATCTCACTTTGAGGGTGAATTATCAATTCGAATATTTTGTACTAACTTTAATTTGTACTGAAAATACTTTGTACAGAATTTTCAAGTTGAATGTTAGTTAATCAAAACTATCCGATTCACAAATGAAAAATTGCTACTGAAAATAATGCTATTCACTGACGATATGCCACATGCTTGGGTGAGGCCCATAAAAAGACAACAACTTTTAATGGAAACCTTCCAAAGTGTTGCTAGTTCTCTGAGACCTTGCAAATGTGGGCAACTGTCCAGTCGAAATTCTTTCCATCCAGAATAGGATTAAATAACATCAAATTAAGGCAACCATCGAGACACCCTCATTGCACCGCCTTGAGGCTGTGCAAAGGCTAAAAATAAACTTTTCACTGGTGATATTTTCCAAAGTTTTTCGATTTGTATATCATCAAGCTATCAAAATAAAAAAGTTTTCTTAGGAAAATAGTTTTTCTGATCATTACTTTTTGAGATGAATCCATGATATTTAGAGGCCACATTCTTCATGATATTGCTGATGTAGTAAAATGAAAACTTTCTGAAAATATGGATATTTGAGAAAGTTATTCAATTTACCAAAAATAACTCAACTGAAAGTTATTTGGTAAAGATCTATACCAATCCATTGTAATTATAAATCCATTGTTAACCTTGTTATAGTAATAAATTAAAGAAATACATCAGCATTAAATTCCGAACATATGCAGCAAACAGATTTATCCTTATCTCTCACCAGTTTTAACGGCTTTTTATTCATCAATCGAATTACAAATACATGATTTTATAGAAAGAAAAATAAAAATCTTAGTACCCTTTTTGGAATATTTAAGCCCTATAAATAGAAGAGATAAACATGATTTTATTTATTAATTTCAAAATATATAAACTTGCTCATCTTGATCAAAATTCTCCAATCATTTACAATAAATTAGCATAATAATTATTCACACTATTTGTACTAAGATAAAATTTATAATTTCAAGTAACAATGTTTTTCAAAATGGATTAAAGTTATTTTTTTGATTCAAATGCTACTAAGACCTAATCTATTTTTTATTCAAAGTTATTGTTTATTTCATCAATATTATATCTTTTTCAGGTCTTGGAATGAGCACCGCTGGAGGCCAAGCTTGAAATGAACGTTTCTGTTTGAAAAATGTAAACATAAACAATTCATGTATATCAAATATATCAGTTGACAATAATTAAAATTTCTTGACATATTATTACTTATTATTATTCAAATTTGAATTGTATTATTTGTATTGAATTGTATTAAAGATTGTAATGTTTTTGAAGATTTATTCTAACTGTCCTTCTCCAATAAATGGCCGAACATGGTTTTGAATAATGTGTTACTTATAGTTTGAAAGTGTAGTAAGTATCAGCCATCTTTTGCTACCAAATTGTAGCAATACAATGATTATCCTCATAAAACAGATGGTTCACTGACTTCAGTTGAATTAATACATATTTAAGCATGTAGAGAATTGAAAAAAGGTGAGTGTTCTGAAGCTGCCTGCATACAGGAACAATAGTAGCTTCCACTAGAGCTGACAAGGTAACGCGGAATGAGAAATGTCCCGAACTCAAGAAATGTACATTACATTTCCAATCATGTGTTCTTGCCACAGCTTGTGGAAGCTACCCTTGTACTTAGGTGCAACGTGATTAGGGATGTATGATTTTGTAGATATGAAGAACATGTTCCAAAATCATACAATTCAATTTGTAGTATCAGTGTTATGTGAACAGGACTTGTGATGGTATGGTAGAATTATAATAAATATGTAAACCTGTCACATAATATCATCATTAAATGGAAAATGTTACTGAACTTTTAGCCTGCAGGTACCGTACATTACACGATTTCACTAGTGCGGGAAAAGCAACATGGGCAATAATTTATAATAAGTGAAGAAGATGACGAGATCTTTCACATACATTGTAAACCATATAAAGTGATGGATCACGTTTTCTTCTTCAGTTCACTTACTCAAAATTTCCCGTCCAGTTTTTCACCTTCCGAATGGAAAAGAATAGTTTAATTGACTTAATTTCCTATAAAGTTTCTGAGAAGCTGATAATTATTATTCTAGTAATGATCGATTTCGATTTTTTCCATCACTTGGAGTCATCAGTTCAAAAACCTGTTAGGTAAGAAAATGTATTTTTTAGGAAACTGAGAAGTTGAATTATAACAAATCGAAGAATAATAAGGAATAAAATGGCCAAGCCTCATGAAGCATTGTCAGAAGTAGAATAAAAAGGACAGCACGAGCTCAAAATCAGCTGTTTTTCCCCCCTCCCCTCCCCCCAGCGATGTCCCCACCCCGTCCCCGCCCATGGCAGGGTTGGGGGGGTCACATGTCAGTTGGTTAGTGACGTCATCAGCTGTTCAGTGACGTCACTTGACCTTGAAATTTCCCACCACAACAAATTTCCCTCCTTTTTTTTCTCTCTTCTAACCTCAAACTAGATTTTTACAACTAGATTAGACAATATAACCACAAAATCTTTTTTTCCTGCCATAAGCAGAGTGCGTGCACGCTCAGTGTCCAAGTATTGATTTGATTTCACAGACACACACACACTCAATTGTTTGGTGTAGTATGAAATAGGCTATTGAAATTAAATATTTAGAAGTAGTACCATCATTTTCCCGCCATAAGCAGGGTGCACGCGCGCACGCTCAGCGTCCAAGTATTGATTTCACAGACACACACACTCAATTGCTTGTTGTGCATCTAATAGGCTATTGAAATTAAATATTTAGAAGTAGTACCATCAACACTATTGATTTCCTCCTTTTTACCCTGCTGCTTTTGGCACTCAAATTACAGATGCTCACTTATTGCCTAGTCAAGCAGTCATCATATTGACTTTCCTTTTTTAGAAAGAGAAAAACAACTATGTTGTTCAGTTTAGTTGGTAATTGTCAGTGACTAGGTCATTGACCAAGGCTATTACTTTACAAACTTGCTATTGATTTTCTCCTAGAAAGAGGAACACCACAATATTTTCATAATATCATATATCATTTCCTTGTCATACAATTACTGTAGTGTTTTCAGTTGGTGAGTAAGAGAAAAGAGAGAAAGAGAGAGGGGGTGGTAGCATAGCTCTGTCATTTTCCTTGTCATACAATTACTGTAGTGTTTTCAGTTGGTGAACAAGAGAAAGAGAGAAAGAGAGGGGGTGGTAGCTTAGCTCTGTTCAATTGTAATTGGCACTATGGATTAAATTGCTCTGGTGGCCTACTACTTGTTTTTCTACCCCTCTGCCCCCATTGGGGTAGGGCATGTAAAAACTGTCACAAGACAAACGTGCTATATTGATTTTCCTCTAGAACAAGAACCACCAGTTCAGTTTAATATGTCAGTGTTTTAGTATTTTGTTCAGGCACTATATACAGGTGAACCCATACTGACCAGTCAAGCAGCTTACCTCAATTGTAATTGAATTGATTTTCTCCCTATTGTAGTTCTTCCTAATATTTTCTCTTTATTATCTATTACTGTAGTGTTAAGAGTAGGTATTTAAGAGAAGAAGAAGAGAGAGAAAAAAATTTATTATACATATAGTTAGATACAACTGCACCTAGTGCACACCCACTGCACTAGTGTCTTATATGGTGGCTTGGAGTCCACCTAAAAATTGTAGGGTCCATGCCCACTGCACTAGTGTCTTCCATGGTGGCTCGGAGTCCACCTAAAATTGTAGGGTTCATGTATCCAATGTCATGGCTCATATGACAAAATGGTTCCACCTGTAAGGGGCTGTCCACCAATAAAAGCTATATGCTTATCACTATTCTACTATCCTAAATACTCTCGACACTTGGTATATGGCTGTTGCAGGGGGTTTCAATTTAGATTTTTTTCTTTGTTCTCAAGTAAATTGTAAATATGACATGCACATATGTCTACATGACTCATTTCCATTTATAGAATTTCTTGAAGCAATTGACAATAGTTCAGTTGTGAGTTGTGATTCATACTGTCACAAAGAGGTGTTGTTTAGCAATATCACAGAAAAAGACAATAGTTCAGTTGTGAGTTGTGATTCATACTGTCACAAAGAGGTGTTGTTTAGCAATATCACAGAAAAAGAAGAAGAAGAAGAAGAAGAGGTGTACACCATATCTCCATCACACTCTACATCACTCTCAATAGCTTGCAGTAGTGCCAACCGGTTAACTTTGTTTTTTTTCATCAGCTAACCATCATTATCATCTTACGAAAATGTGCTGTTCGGATAGAGAAAAAAAGTCTAATTGTTTGAGTCAAAATTGTTGTCAATATACAAGTGGTACAAGGTGGATTGTAGAAGTTGTGTTTGATTTCAACAATACACATATTAGAGAACCATTTGGTTCTGCAGAGAATTTCCTAGGCATAATGAGCAATACTTTCTTCCATGCCACCAGTATCCATTCTTTCAACAATGGACAAGGATTAGTTATCGATTTTCCCACAAGTAGAACATATTGTGAGATGGTAGAAGCCATTGACCCTGAACTACATGATTGGGTTATTATAAATATTTACTCGATATAGTCATTTTTCATAAATATAAACGTAATACCTATTTGTAAATCATTTCATTTTTGTGTGTTGTTCAAGTGGAAACTGTGTGTCATTAGTCAACTTGCAAGAATGCCTACAATAGAGGTTTGTGTAACTTGCTATGCTTTGAGTCTCAATTTCATCTTATTGGAAATTTGTACCTTGGATAGAATAGGAAACAAGAGATAACACACAAGGTTACAATAATTTTCTTTATTTTGATTATTATACAAACATCAAGGCATTTATTATGGCAAACATCTATGTCAATCAGAAACAGAAAATAACTCTTTCCTTATTTCTACTGGGTGTATATTTGCATAGTTGAGGGATGATGTCATACAGAGTTATTGGAACCATTAGTCATGTGACATCATCCCTCAACTATGCCTATACATCTCAATAATGTTTCCACTGTAGGGCTGAGAGTGAGAGAGTGAGAGATAGTGAGAGAGGAAGAGAGTGATCAGTGAGTGAACAGTGATTGAACAGTGAGTGGACAGTGGGTGAGGGAGTGAGACAGTGAGTGAGAGAGAGTGAGTGAGAGTCACACAAAACTTCTCACAATGCCAAATGTAGGCTGTCTGACATTTATAATTAAACTTGAGTGCAAAGTGTAAAGCTGAGTTACTCATACCTCTATTGTAGGCATTCTTGCAAGTTGACTAATGTGAAAGTGGGGTTCACATCTCAATAATGTTCCCACTGTAGGGCTGAGAGTGAGAGATAGTGAGAGAGAAAGAGAGTGAACAGTGAGTGATCAGTGAGTGAACAGTGATTGAACAGTGAGTGAACAGTGGGTGAGGGAGTGAGACAGTGAGTGAGAGAGAGTGAGAGTCACACAAAACTATCACTATACAATCCTCATACCAATTGCACAATGTTTCGCATTCAATTATTTAGGAGGAGGAGGAGGAAAATGAGGAGGAGAACAAGAACCATAGTATTAACTATATAATAAAATCTTTGTTTGCCAAAAAAAATTTTTGTTTTCCCTACCGCCGCGGACGCGAGCTTGGTGTGACCTGCCCTTTAGCCTGGATGATGTTACACATTGGATTACAACCTTCTCTGCTCACATTGTGTACAACAACATTATGCATCAATTTTCTAGTTATCTTTGCACATGTGCAGTATCCTTCTCCTTAGCTGTATCCCTATAAATACTCCAGAATAATTGTCTTTCGCTCAGTTTAATAGTAGAAGCAGTGAACATGGCTTCTTTCAAAGTGTTTAGTGTTTCTCAGCTCTGTGTTAATAAAATAAAGAAGCCCACCATGAAGCGGTTTGGTTTGTGGCTGTTGACAGAAAATCTGTGCAATGACAACCTTATTACAGACATTGGGAAAATTGATTACACTGCTGGAGAAGAACTGTTGGTGCAGATTGGATCAAACCTTGTGCCTATTACAGAACCCTTTTGTGACAACATTATGCTGGTAAAGGTTTGTGGTTTGGAGGACTGCCAAGAACTACTGGATAAAAGACGTTTCATTCTAAAGAAGGAGATGTGTGAATCATTCAATTTGTACTTGAGAGGAAAATTCTGCAAAATGGTGTCAGCTAAGCATGGAGTTAAAGCAAAGTTGCCATACTTATTGGACAGTGGAAGCGATATGTCAAAGAAGATTCTCTAACTGCTTGGGGAGGACAACTATAGAGAAGTGCAGCAGAAGTACTACAAACCAGTGGGGATACCGTACAAAGTAGAGCTTGCCGATGTCCCCATTGCTACATTAATGGATGAGTTACCAACAATATTGGAGCAGCTTAGGAAGGAACATTTCTATCTTCTGGACTTGGACATAACACAGGACTTTGCTGGAATATTTAACAAGGGTGGAATGTGTGATTTTCTAACTACAAATCATTGTTTTTGTTTCCAAGGAGAATATAAAGAAGACTATAATGTAATTGTGAATAATGATGGAACTGTTGGAATTGATTGCTTGACTCGGGTTAATAATAATGTGAGAGTAGAAATTTTTAATAAGTTTATTTGTCAAATGACAAGCCCTGGTGTAAATAAACAGCTAGGTAACCATATTGTAGACTTTATTGCCTATCCAGATACAAGATTATGTGAAACCTTTACCTCTGACTCGGCTAAAATGCATGGTATTACTCGTTTGGAAGCAACAATTTATAACTACAGCATTAGCAATAACTATAGCTCTAATCAATTTGACCCTATTCAAGATTGCTTGTCAATCTTAAATGACAGTAAGAATTATTTCCAAAATGCTCCTATATTTTCTGTATCGTTAGCTAAAATGTGGACTAAACTGACAAACAATTTAAAGAATAGCTGTTGTTTGGTTTTTAACAATCTCTTACAATATGTTTACTGGGGAAATAGCAATACCAAGAAATTGACTGGAGTACAATTAAATCTGCCAACCAATCCACAACAGCAAAATAAAATAATATCCTATGTAGTCTCTGCATTTAGCTTTAATCTACTACCCATTAATTATGTGGAAATTTACGAGGATACAGACAACAAGGACAATATTAGTTTTATACAAAAGTGTTATATTAAGAGTGGTGAGACTTATTTCTCCAAGTCAACCACAGCTTTCTCTACAATATCCAAAGAGTTTAACCTAGAGGAGCTAGGTCTTGTAGAAACGAGTAATGTAACACCACAAGTTTTGAGAAAAAGAACAAATGTCAACTCTAAGCTTGCACCTTTTCCTGTTAAGGAGATACAACCTCTGTCTCCATTAAAAATACTATCTACCAGAAAGCGTATGCTAGAATTGGATGAGATTAATCTCAAACGTAGAAAGGTAGAGTTTTTAGAGGCTACAGAGAGCATAAAGAAGCGGCACAAACAACTTATAGAATTTGAGAAGGAGATTGAGAATTTAAGAGAGCAACTTGCACCATATTTTTTTTCACATTGGTGGAATTTTGAGCCTAGTGGAGTTTATAATGTGACTGCATTTTCTGTAAATAATAAGGGAAAATTTCCATATGTAGGTGTTTTAGAAGAAAAGGAAGGCTCGAAACATGTGTACATTGTAAAAGGGTATCACAAAAATGTTTTTCTAAATGCATACAAAGCAATAGAAGACCTCAAGAAAGTGGGTTATTTTGTAATCCCATACAATAACCAAAAAGAAATTATTTGTCTACCAAGGGGAGAAACTATTTGTGAAATTACCACCAATGGCATGACAAGCTATAATGGTAACACATTACCAAAAATACAAAATCTAAAATTTTTGTCAGATGTATGGAAAAACTTTGAAGACACCCCATTCACACAGACAGATGTGGAGCAAATCAACAAAATTACTATGCTGGAGATTAAAGGGAAAATAAAAATAGGACAGTGCAAAAGATTAGAAGAGTTATCAGAAGGTACAGAGTTGGTCATTATTGCAATAAAAGAAGTGTACAATAGAAACAAGATACAGTATATTTTACAGTTTGAGAGCCTAGAAGAATTGTATGTGTCTAACTATTGGTTAGAGGAGGAATTTGAGAGCTCTAACATTGATTTGAATTATAAAATTAGAATTAAGCTAGATGTTCTAAGGCATAATCCCAGTAGACATAAGGAAAGAGTTGTATTTTGTATTCAATTTGAGGTATTGTAAATAGTGGAAAATGTAACATTATAATATTAATAAAGAAATTATTGTAACTTATTCAACTTTGATTATATATCCCAACAATCCTATCCACACCTAAGTTTGGGCTCAGGGGGGTGGAGTGGGGGTCGCTGAAATTGCATCACTGAAAGTAAGGCGATTTTTACCTATATGATGATGATTCTCTGTATTAATTATATTTCTGCACTGTGAAAAAAAATTGGCATCATTGTGAACCTAGAAAAGGATAGTATCACCGGCTTTGTTGAATAATAGACAAGGGTAACAAAACCAAAGTTGATCAAATACTGTCATTATAACATAGGCAAAATCAATAAGTCTCTTTATTCTGACGAGAGAGAGAGAGTGACTGGGTCAAAGAGTCATTCACCAGCAGAACAAAAAATCAATAAGTCTCTTTATTCTGACGAGAGAGAGAGAGAGAGTGAGGGAGACTGGTCGTCTGAGTTTACTGATTACAATTCACACAAAAAACGTGTACAAAGTATTATCCCCATTTTTATAGAATATTGTCTAAGCTGAGGGGTGCGTGGTGGTGGTGGTGGTGGTGGTGGTGACAGAGTGGGTTGCGGGAGGGGGTGGATGGGCAACTATATTGTCATCGACAACAACCTATAATCAATTTTTTAAGAATGCAATACCCCCTAATTTGTGTGGTGGTGTGTAATAAATTATCGAGTGTCACAAAACACCACGCTGCCTGCTGCCTGCTGCTGCTTCATGCGAAACTCAACACATAATTACACCCATACACGCAACAGCACTTCGATTTGGTGCACACACACACACACACACACACACACACACACACACACCCCGCCAACTAAAATTAACACTGTTGTGGTGTGTTATTTTGCATTCCTTCCTTCCACAGCACAAAATAAGTTGTCGGCACTCCTCCTTCCCACCCTCCCTCCTCTGTGTGTGTCTGCTGGTGGCAAGGGGGGTGGTGGAGTTCTTGCATCAGCACACAGAGAATAATGCAAGACGCAAAACCATCATTTGAATAATTTATTGAGACAATGACAAGAGTCTACTAGCCTACCCTATCATTATCCCTCGACCCTCGCCACCCACTTCTGTTGAGACTTACCTCCACCCCGCACTTTCTCCTGTTTGTGAATGTTATAAAACAGTTTCAATTTGACCGGAATGTTTATTGCTGCCTGAAAACTCAAACGGAACACTTCTCTCTCTAAAAAACAACTACCATTGAAAGCAATCACACTTACCAGCCAGCCAGCCAGCCAGCCAGCCAGCAGCCTGTGTGTGTGCATTCATTATTATTTGATTGAGAGAGAAATAACAATTGTCATTGTTAACAAAAATTCTTCAAAGGTATGTTCCACAACTCTATTATAACATATTATTTTGTATCTTCTTCTTCTTTCTCATTAAAATTATTTCAAAGTAAAAAAAATCTAAAAAAAAACAACCTCTTTTTGGAGCATCAGTGTCTATGTCCCATAAAATACTCAGTAACGTACAAATGTCGTTGTCAGGATTTCTTTGACATTACATCGCATATGTTTAAATTTCAAAATAAGAGTAGATATACCGATCCATTCATTTTGAGAGAGATTAACCCCGGAGAGATATCGTTCATTTGACAGAGACCCCGAAGAGTATACTTTTGATTTTATTATGAGAAACCTAATGTATTTTCACTACTATAGGTAGTGGACACACTAATAATGATAACAAGCACACTAACGTGAAAAATACTAGAGTAAATATTATCATAGCATTTTTTTCTAGTGTAAAAAATAATAATGACACCAAATGAACGATGGACCTGTGTCGAATTACGAAAAGATATGGAAAGTTTGTGTAATTTAGTTGGAAATATGAAAATAACCTATTCATCTTACAGTTTAGCATTGAATAATGCTAGAATGTTTGCTAATAATGGTTGGTATCTCCCATTCAGTTTGATGCAAATACCTCCATGTTTTTTCGAACATATTCTAGCCATGGATGGTGAAATCTGGTATTGCAATTGTATGAAATTAACTTTTCGATTATACCACTTGGGATCATATATCACTCATAAATACACACTAAATTCACCATCATTTGTGAATTATAATTGGTGGTCTGGTCTTGTTCCAAGAAGCAGACCCACAACAAATGAACAAATTTTAGGTGACTGCTATCAAATTTACTCGCAGACATAGGAAAATATCTATTGTTTAAAGAAAGAACAAGTTCAAGATCAAACATTATCATTGTGTAATAAACTATTTTATATGACTGTATTCTGTCAATTGGTCTCCCGACTTGAACTCATGCCATTTATATAAGCAACAGAACATTCAAGAGGGTTCTGGAGGTGTTGCAGAAGCCCACCGAATTATTTTGTACCGAATAAATACCATGACTTTCACAGATGTCAGCAGAAGAATTAGTCAGAGCAATTACAGCAGAAACCGCTTCTTATAAATTTACGAGCATACAAGAACTGATACCAGATCAAAACTATCCTATGATTAGTGCTGCACATTTGAAAACACAACATGGTGATAGAATTCTAGTGAAACTTGAAGTTGATGGCCACAACAAGTCATACGTTTTACCAGAACACTACTTCAACAAGAAAATGTTCAAATTTGACGAAAAAAAGAATAAAATCAACATGACTGGTTATTTGATGTCTGTTCAACCATATGGTAGAACATTTAATATTAAAGTAAACCAAAGCGAGTGTACATCATCATCATCACAATAGAAAAACAAAACAGGTAATAATCTTTTTTTTCATTGTTACTTTGAGTGTAAATATTGTTGCTGTATTATGTTTTTTCTATTTTTCCACCGTAGGTAATTGTAGTAGTAACTACAAATATGGCTCCTATTAAACGGAAAAGATTGGCGCAAAATGCAGAAGAAGAAGAAGAAGAAGAAGAAAGTACATTGCTGCAGCCAGGTGTTAGTGGAGCGGGGAAATTAAAGGACAAAACAGATAGATATAATCCATTTAGTTTATTAGAGAATGAATTTAGAGGGTGTCTGAAAACTTATTATTATAACAATTTTGCTCATAGTAAATCCGGTCACGAACCATTTATAGACTATAACCCAATGTTCAATGGTTTAGAGAATTATATTTACAGTCTATTGGCTCTATTGGGTCTATTTCATGCAAGCGGTGCTTTAAAGTTCAATATTGTTGTGGAATCTACATACCAGAAAATCAATAAAGACAGTGAAGAAATTGTTGAGATAGCCGATGTGGCTTTTAAAACAATCAATTTTATTGTTACATCACTAGACAATCTACAAAAACAGATTTGCGATTCATTTTTTAATTTACTCATAGAAGAGACAAATTATCAAGGTAAATCCAGTGGTCGGTCCTAACGAAATATTGACGGATTGATGCTGACAATTAATAGATACAGACCATTGAAAGAACCAAAGGGTTCTTCATATATTAAGCTACCCAAGAGTATGTCTAAAAAAAATTGTATCATAAACCCACAGAATCAAACAGATTCTAAATGTTTTATGTATGCGTTACTAGCGTTACACATTAAAGGAAAATGTAAATATCGTGTTGATAATCATTATTTTCGTTTGTTAAACAAGAACAATCCAATATATAATTTCAATAACATTGATTTTCCAACCCTAATTTGTCAACTAGATAGATTCGAAAAGGATAACCCGACAGTTTCTGTTAATGTATACGGAATTGATGATAAAAATCTAATTTATCTGCGTCAAATTAGCAAAACAACTAGTCAAGACCACTTTGATTTATTACTGCTTGTTGAAAAAGCGGACACCAATGATGATGAGGAGGAGGAGGAGGGCGGGATTGAAGAGGGGGATGAGGGAACAACTGATGTAGCTACATGTAAAGTAGAAACCAAAACTCACTATTGTTTAATTGTTGATTTTGAAAAACTTATTAGGAAACAACTAACAAAACATGATGGAAGAATAGTAATCTGTCGTCGATGTTTCACTTATTATACCATTAGTCGAGACAGAGAAAGACAAATGAAAGAACATGAAGAATATTGTTCTCAGCAGAAAGTAACAAGAGTTTCTATGCCTAAAATGCAAGAGGATGGTTCACCACCATTTTTAGAATTTAAAAACCCATTGAGAAAGTATAAACTACTTCTAAGCTGTTATGCTGATTTTGAATGTCTTCTCATTAAACCATCATCATCATCATCATCATTACCACCAGAAAACTCAGAGTCTGATTATGATGATGATGATGATGATGGAGAAGCTGAGGCAACAGGTGAAATCGATAGCACTGCACGGAGAAGGTCAAAGAGAACAACAACAAACATCAAACACAACCATGTTGTCATGTCCTACTGTTTGTATTTTGTTAGAGATGAAACACAAATACTGGAAAGTTCGCCACTATCACAGAAAATACCGTCACGACCTATACTCTATAGAGGAGAAAATGCTGCCATACATTTTCTAACCACTTTAACTGAATATGCTACCCAGGTCATAGAGTCGTTAGATGAACATCATATTGGCATGTACCCATTAACTAGAGAACAAGAGCAAATGCATTCTGATGCAAAATTTTGCGACGCATGCGAAAAGCCTTTTGAAAACGATAAAGTTTATGATCATTGTCATCTCACTGGATACTACAGGACTGCTCTTTGCAATGCATGTAACATACAAAGACAATGTCAAACATACATCACAGTATTTCTACACAATTCAGCATCTTATGACACCCAACTAATTGTCTCTGCACTCGGTTCTGTTTGTAGTAATAGATTTGAAAAATTACACGTAATTCCTCAGACAAGTGAAAAGTATATATCATTTACTATACAATTGACCAATCCACTCCATCTCAGATTTCTTGATTCGTACAAATTTCTACCCGATAGTTTGGATTTGTTAACCTCTAAACTACTACAACCAGCTGGTCTTACACCAACTATTGAGCAAATAGCTTGTATTCTCAAACACACATCGAAACATTTCGAACATCAAAGTTTACCTCTTGTATCACGTGAAGGAATTTTTCCATACGAATATTGTGATTCTTGGGCTAAAATGAAGAAGGAAAGTTTACCACCTATAGAAGAATTTTACAGTTCTCTTCGTGATAGTACAATAAGTGCAGACGATTATCGGCATGCACAAAAGGTTTGGAAACACTTCAATTGTCGCTCAATTGGTCAATACAGTGACTTATATTTGAAAACAGATGTACTACTCCTAGCTGACATAATGGAATCTTTTCGCAACATTAGTCTCGAGATTTTCAAACTTGACCCAGCTCACTATTATACACTGCCTGGCTTTTCTTTTGACGCTATGCTTAAATATACTAAAATTAAGTTGGAACTTTTGACAGATTACTCGATGTACGCATTTTTCCATTCCTCTATCAGGGGTGGAATAGTTACGTGTGTTCACAGACATGCAGTTGCAAATAATCATTATACTGGTGCACCTTACAATACCGAAAAACCCAACAGTTTTCTAGCTGTTTTAGACCTTAATAATTATAAGGGCTTTTGATGACTCAATCTCTTCCGAGACAAAATTTTGCTTGGATGAGTCGACACGAAATAGACAATGCTGTTGCCAACATGAAAAATTGGAGCAAGGACCAAACAGTAGGCTATGTTGTGGAAGTCGACATTGAATATCCGGTAGAATTACACAACATGCACAATGATTTCCCTTTTCTGGCAAGAAATCAAAAAGTTTACCCATCCAATCAGACTCGACTCATAACCTCACTTACAAATCACACAAATTATGTATGCTACTATTTACTGTTGAAACAGGCAATAGAACACGGATTGAAATTGACAAACATTCATAGAGGCATTTCTTTTGAACAAAGCAAATTCCTAGAACCATACATAAGTTTGAACACACAGCTAAGACAACAGTCTAAGGATAAATTTCAAAAAGATTTCCACAAATTACTCAACAATGTAATTTTCGGTAAATATTGTATGAATTTATGGAAACAAATGGATTTAAAGTTGATTAATAACGAGAAATCGCTATTGAAATATATTGCTCGTCCCTCGTTCAAAGATCGTTTGATTTTTGGGAAGAACATATGTGGTATAACTCTACACAAAGAGAATATTTTGCTAAACAACCCTATTTACATTGGTTCTTCGATTTTAGATTTGAGTAAAACAGTAATGTATTCATTCCATTATGATGTAATTAAGAAGATATATGGTCCCCGTGCCAAACTCCTCTATCAAGATACAGATAGTCTGTTCTACCTGATTAAAACCGCAGACTTCTATTATGACAGAAGGACAAATGAAGATTTAAAATATTAGCTAGACACGTCAAATTATCCTGTAGATCACCCAGGTTATTCTACACATAACCATATGGTTGTTGGTAAGATGAAAGATGAATTTGCTTCTAAAGCTCCTTATCAGTTTCTGGGTTAACCCTTCAAACTATGTCAAACTATGGGCATGTAGATTGTATAATGAAATTATTGGTCAGCAACAGCAACATTTTGATAGAGAAACAGAAGATAGATTAGAGATTGAACGTGAAGTAGGACTAATTAAAAAGGCTAAAGGGGTAAAACGATATATATTGTCACGCGAATTAACAGCACAACATCCAAAGTCTAATCAATACATTTCATTTCAAGACTATTTAAATTGCCTATTCGAAGGTAGAGAGGTGTACAGAAGCCAGAATTTAATTAGATCAAAAAACCATAAAGTAATGACAATTAGTCAAAATAGAAAGGCGCTTAGTTGTCAAGATGAGAAAAGGTATATCTGTAGTGATAAAATTAGTACATTAGCTTTAGGACACTATAAAATTCCACTATTAACAGATGAGAATTTGCCTGTTGCGTCTTCTACAACCTCAACCTCCACATCCTCCTCTCCTTAACCCTTAGAGAAAAAACATCTTTAAGTAGCAAATAATTTTATTTAATGTGTTACAGATGATATCAAAAATTATTAGGTTGAATGTTGATTCCTTCGAAATAAGCTACAATATTGATCAACAGTGCATGAGAATAAGACATGCAGATTCCACAATTGTATCAGCTTGTGTTCAACAAGAAAATTGTGGAACTTATTGTGTTAAATTCATATTCAAAATGAATATAAACAGATTATGGTTTGAAATTGTATTGACAGTACGAAAAAGTGATTTTACATGTGTTGAAACAATTGTAAAGTCGAACAGTAAGTCATTGTAATTCTCGTCATTTCTTTTGAAAGGTATATAATTATTGATAGTGAAATACTCCTCATCATTTTCAACCTTATATTGTGGCTTGTATGCCACCACTAAGACTCTATAGTGTGTGTGTCTATTCATGTTTTTATATATAAATCTTTCACTTATTGTTGTATGTTACTAACAACACTGACACTATTTGTTTGTTATTCAGAAGAAAATCATAGTGTTTTTTTTTTTTAAAAAAGGATGTGTATGTGTTTGTCAAATCAAATTAATTTGTGACTTGTATGTCACTAACACACTCTATAGTGTTTCACATGTTTATAATAAAAGAAATCTTTCACTTATTAATATCATTATTATTATATGTTACTAACACTCTTGTTTGTTATACAATACACTAACTCTTGTTTGTTATTCGAACGAAAATCGAAAAAGTTTTTTGTGTGTTCATTCCATAATGTGTTAATAAAAAAGCATAACTAAATCACACTGTGTCTCTCTCTTTCTTTCTTCTCTATTCCCAACTTAAACTACACTAAACACACAACTGAAAAACTGTGTCAGTTGTTATTCTAGAGGAAAATCAATATAGCAAGCTTGTCTTGTGGCAGTTTTTACATGCCCTACCCCAATGGGGGGGGAAGGGGTAGAAAAAAAAGTAGTTGTGTAGGCCACAAAGCACTACAAGCAAAGTAACAAATTATTCATTCATTCCCAACAACAATTATTCAGCCTTCATTCCTGCCAGCTTGTTAGCCAAAAGGAGAAAATCAATAGCTCATAGTTACAAAAGGTAAGTAACAGAGGTAAGAAACGCGGGGTTTGCTTATGCAACCCGCAGTACATCAAATCAATACTGTGGGGTCTGGTGTCTGAAAACCTTACTGGGTAAGGTGGAAATCAATAGTTAGAGTGCTAATATTAATATACAATTTCAATAGCCTATTAGATGCACAACAATATTGTGTGTGTCTGTGAAATCAATACTTGGTCACTGAGCGCTGTGCACACGCTTAGCAGTAAGTGTAATTTGAATGCCAAAGCAACAGTAGCAGGGTAAAAAGGAGGAAATCAATAGTGTTGATGATGGTACTACTTCTAAATATTTAATTTCAATAGCCTATTTCATACTACACCAAACAATTGAGTGTGTGTGTGTCTGTGAAATCAGATCAATACTTGGACACTGAGCGTGCGCGCACTCTGCTTATGGCAGGAAAAAAAGATTTTGTGGTTATGTTGTCTAATCTAGTTGTAAAAATCTAGTTTGAGGTTAGAAGAGAGAAAAAAAAGAAGGGAAATTTGTTGTGATGGGAAATTTCAAGGTCAAGTGATGTCACTGAACAGCTGATGACGTCACTAACCAACTGACATTTGACCCTCCCAACCCTGCCAGGGGCGGTGACGGGGTGGGGACGATGCTGGTGGGAGGGGAGGGGGGAAAAAACAGCTGATTTTGAGCTCGCGCTGTCCTTTTTATTCTACTGTCAGATGAGTCGTCAGGACAGAAAGCTCTCTGATTGGCTGATTCCCGAACGCCAACCCAATCAGAGAGTTTCTGCCCTGCCGACTCGTCTGAAAACACTTTGTGTGTCTTGGTCCTAAGAAATTAAATCATGAAGTTAGTACCGTAGCTATTTTCAGTATGATTTATTGTTTATTCCTACTCATACTTCGAAACAATTTCCAAGAGAAAATTATGAAGGATCTCAGAGTAATATTATGATGTAATAGTACATTTTTCTAAGAAAAGCACTTTTTAGGTTCTGCAATAAACATTGATATTCTAAGCCAGTTAGATGCACATCGATGTTTGGAGGTACATTTTTCGCAGTCATGTATTTTACCAGATTAAATGAAACTTGAAATGGACATGATCACATCATATACTATGCTTGTCAAGTTATAATATGTTCAATCTAATACAATATTTATAAAAATATATGTGTGTGTAACTACATATAGTTACACTTAAAATATGACACTGTGTGTTAAATTTTTGTAAAAATTTCCAAGGTTTGTAAGTAAGCTTCTCCATTCACTTTCGTTCGAGTGATTTTAATGAAATCTTATTGTACTCACGCAAGTGCCACTTCCACTTCCTTGGAAAGAAATCAACTTCTTGGCACAAATTACATTGAGGAGATGTCCTTACTCAATATTTAACTCTAATTTTTCTTCTAAATTGTATGAGGAGAAGCAGAGGAAATTGATTCGGTACGTATGGAAAGTGTAATGTTGAATTACGGTATGGTATCTTTTATGTCAGTTGTAAAATAACACCTTTTTTATGAAAACAACTTTTTTCATATAAAATACAATACCTAACAACTAGTTTCGGAATGTTGGATCCATTATCAAGTTTTCTTGAACTTTTCTTAAGAGAAACTTGATAATGGATTCAACATATTTCGAAATTAGTTTTGTATTTTATATGATCAAGTTTAAAAAAAGGGTAGCCTACTTTAAAATTATTTTTAACTAACAAGTCAAGTAGCCCTGATAGAATAGGCTACTTAATTAAAATATTTATGTCATTTTTTGCCATTACACTTCTTTCACTCCCTATGTTAA
This sequence comes from Nilaparvata lugens, assembly GCF_014356525.2. NCBI lineage: Eukaryota > Metazoa > Arthropoda > Insecta > Hemiptera > Delphacidae > Nilaparvata > Nilaparvata lugens. Next base: position 41,115,007 of record NC_052518.1, on the reverse strand, counting down.
TGCCTTTTTATAGCAGGAGAAAAATATTTGTATGATTGTGAAAAAAGACCGTAGGCCTATTTGTAACAACATAAATTTCACATTCCTTGCCTTACTGAGGCTACTAAAATTTGCATAAACATTTCTAAAGGAGGGATGAATAAGGTATTTCCTGTCACCACTGTGCCATGTGTTACCATACGAATAAGAACTGGCATTTGTGATATTCAAAGGAAATGAGAAGAAAGAGGTGCCTACTGGTTTTGGTGGGTGTGATTGATTACAGCTCTAGGAGAGGAAAGGAACATTTTATTTTACTTTACGTTCACTGTTAAACAATATATAATAATATTATGCTAATAAACACGCGGACAGAGTTTACTAACTTCAATTATTATTGAAACTAGAAAAAAACTCTATATGGCTGTTGATTAATATTGGATTGAGCTTAAAATTCTTATTATCGAAACTCCTACACCGTATGGACCCTGGTCTGCACCCAGCACATTTCTATAGATCTTTTCTTGCTATTTGTCTTTTATGAATGCAGCGTTTCTAATAAAGAAAAAGTGGTGGCTTTTCCCTGGATTGCTGGCCTGGCTTTTCAACTGGCTCGCAAACTCTATTAGCAACTTGATAAGGTCCATGGATTAAATCATGGACTAAGTTAGATCTGTGATTGAATAATGTCAACTTATTCAATAATAATAAGATTCCTGAAAGTGAATCCATATCACTAATCTTGTTTTCACTTAAATCAATTGAATGTTACTGGTGGTATAAAAGTTCAGGAAATACATAATATGTAACACTAGTTTAATATCTTGTTGTCTCACTTGTCAAGTGCCTGATTAACATATTAATTTCAAAATTGTAATAATTATTGGTGATTGGGACTTATATAAGTACTATTGGGATGACACAACAATGACGCGTACATGTCGGACATGCATCATCCAACATCATGGGAATACATGCCGCACTAAGTAGGCAATGTGCATCACACGTTCATAGAAAATAACACAGGTCGGTAAAATGTTTCATGTCAGAATAATAGAAAATCCTTCAAATCCATGCTACGATATTTTTGGATCTCAACTATATTTCCTGAAAACTTACCAATCTTCAAGCGTTTGATTTCAAAATTAATAGTCAGGTATAGAGGTGGGTTCAACTGAAATACCAAATTTGCAAGGCGCCAAGAGGGCAATGTGCTTCACAATAAATTTTCAAGTTTATTTGGATTATTGGACATTCTCAATTATTTAATTTTTATTTCAATCTTATTCTATTATGTTAATATACCAACTATTTCAAAATATGAAAGTTGTTTTCTTGGTAGTTTTGGATTCAAGGCTGTTATTCTTTCCACAAGTAATTGTATTCAATGTAATAACAAAATAATTCGCCAGGGTTACTAACTAATCTATTGGACCTCTTAAAGTGAGTCATCAATGAATTGCCAAGAGTATCCAACCATTTTGTCGATTGAATAAAATTCTTACTGTATTGTCCTACATTTATAATCAAGACATAAAAGATAAACTGATACTTGTATACTTACCCTTTCCCAATTGTTAAAATCCATATCTTGCGAAGGACAAACTAAAAGGTTAAAATGAAAGTTTTAATCAATGATTTTGTGGAAGTACCATTCAATAATAAATTGCATTCTTATCATCATACAACCCTGTCAATAAGAGAATAAGATGAAATTAGGAGCAGGATAATTCAAATAATATTTAGAAATAATGGTATAATTTTTTCGTATTAAATACGGAATTATGTGAATAATGTAGTTAGTTATTATAATCGAATGACTTTATAGGTGGGGATCCCTGACGGAAGTTCCATCTTGCATAAATAGGTATTCAATTTACGTCGTCAATGAGCCTCACAACTATTAGTCGGGACCGACGATTCAATGATTGTCGCCCATCTGATAACATAATCATCTATCTCTACAAGAATGATCTAAAAAATAATTCAGGAGTGAAAGATGTTCGAGCTGGAAGTCTATTGTTACATTTGCAAATAATCTCCAATGGATATTACAGCAGAATAAGGGAAATAACAGATGCGGCAGTGAATTTTTAAGAATAGTTCATTATGAAGAATATTCAGTCTTGGTGAGATCATTGTTACCCTGAAAGATGCATGTCCGTTTTCGTATTTATTGAGAGTGTGCTATGACATTTGCTCCGGTTCTCATTTAGACATTTACGTACCATTAATTTCATAATTTTATTATGATGAGAGCTACACTTTGTAGATCGAGAACCATTTCCTCTCAAGGAGTGAAAACCATTTGGCATGGTTTCGAACACCTTTGAGAACATTCAATGCTGTATAATGCGACGAATAATAATAGTAATTTATATTTGATGGTGTACAATCTTCCACGTATAAAGGTGCGTACAGTAATGCGCCACGCACACGCGCATTTCACTTTTAATCAGCTGATGCTATTCTTATATATCTGTATTTGTACAGAAACAGTAAGATACATATATAATAAGCATAAACTGATAGGACGGCACGCATCAGATGATTAGATTTGATGCAATGTTTTCAATTGTAGTGCGCATGCCTATATGATGCAGATAGGTATGCGCACTCCAATAATTAAAAACAATGCATCAAAGTCTGTACTCACCTTTAGAAACAAAATCGACATCGAGCATACAGCCTAACGGACACAGGTAAAATTATCATAAAAGCTCAAGACAGGGTATTTAGTAGAGTTTTTAATAACAATTTTATGCAATCTATTACACATTATGAGAATTATAATGAAATTATGTAAAACAATTTCAGAGCATAAAATGTGACAAACTCTTTACATAAACAGACAACATTACTTTTCAAGTGTTAATTTCGTTTGTTCAAATACTCTTATTATTTATTATGTTTATTGATAAAACACTTCATAAGTGTATAACAAATATTGGATTGCTCTATGTAAAACAAATAATATGGTGAGATATCAGTGGAGTTGGCACGTCCATCAGTCTGGAAAAGAGAATGAAAAATTAATAAAGAATAAATAAATAAATGAATTTATTCCTTCCTTGAATTTACATGTTAAAATTTCAAATTTACATATTATAAGTGCAGATGAAATATTAAACACATCTTCAGTTGTCCGATCAGTGATTAAGTGAAATATGATTGAGAATGTAAAATATGCATGAAAATAACATAATAATTATAGAGGAAGGAGTTGGCTTATACATGTACATTATGGAAAATACACGTTTGATGCATTACCACTTATGAACTAATGGAAGAACTGATCAACTTGCAATCTAAAGGTGCGTACAGATATACGCGCCTCCAACCCGCTCCGCGCACGCTCTGCCCTCGTTCCACCATCGCTCCGCCCTCGTTCCGCCATCACTCCGCCCTCGTTCCGCCATCGCTCCGCAGTCGCACCGATCATGAACGTTACGGGAGATGTTAGCTCTTCTTGCGTTCCACTCTTGCTCCCCGGTAGATCATCAATCGCTCTGCTCGAGTGACGTTCGGTTGCAGAGCAGAGCGAAAGTCTGAACGCACCTTTACATGCAGATTATGAATTTACCGAGGTTTGATAATAGGCTTATTTTCAATGTTTTCAATCAAGCACTTTAAATGTAATAATTAAAACAAATTTATTCATACTGTGGTTCAATGTTTACACAACAAAAGTCCAACCAAACAGAGCTTTCTCCAAGAGAATCTTTAGCGTAATTGGTAGTACATGCGAGTCATGAATGAAACATAGAGGTTGCGGGTTCGAGATCAATCAAACTCACTTTTTTCCTTTGTTGAGAATTTTCAACTCTGATAAAGATTATCCAACGATATCCAGAGAAAGCAGCTGTGAGACCAAGTGTCCTTCTGATGAACCTTTGTGAAAGATACAAGTGTTTTACTCAAATATTCCGGACCAGTACCCTCCACAATTATTTTGTAGGTTTCACATAGTATTGAGTACTTTAGTCTTTGTCGTAATTTCAGCATATCAAGTTCTCTGATGAGGTTTACGTAATTATAAATTATGTGGTTATATCATTGCATAACTTTAGCCAAAGCATCCTCTAATGTGAGGAGACTCCCTCTCTTGGCGGCTGATAAACACCAAGGACCAAAACGGACTCAGCGCCCACTCTCACATCAAGTAGAAGCTAGAAGGAATTCGGGAGAATGAGAGTGCACCGGCTTCAGAGACATTACCACTAAGGGCCGGAAAAGAGTATCTTATATAGATAATAACTCCCCCGCCACCATTACTAATGGTCGTTTCTAAGAGCAAATATTCAAGAATACCGTAAGCTCACGATTGTAAACTAGGTTTGAGTCAAGACTCGCTTAATACTACAATATCCAAAAGAACTGAGGATATCATTGAGTTGAAATGCGCTGGCATAGATTGAATGTTTGTATGACATATTTTCAAGGAGTTGTTGTTCATTGAAGAATGCATCAACGAAATACAGTCAAACATTTAGAGAGATAAAAGTAGCCTGGATAAATTTAAAACAAAATGGTTACATTCTTTCAAGAACTGCTACATTACTTTGGCTGTCCGGCGCAGGCGCAGGATTGAGAAAGTAACTCTTCATGTAGCTCTTCATTTTAACGTTTATTTTAAATTGTGATGGATAATATATGAGTTCTACTTAAGTTATTATGAACCATATAGTGGTGGTTTATTGTTGGTGTCAAGTGAATTCTTTGTGTATTGTGAGTGGTTGCTGGTAATACAAATTCTATTTTCGACTGTCTACATAACCTAAGACTCAACCGGCTACTAATTTATTTTTCGCTTCAGCGTCAGTTCCAATGTCAGATCCTGTTGTTTATACTATATATTTTGGAACTTTTTGAATGACAGATATATACACTGAATGTTTATCTTGGTGGGTCGAACTGTACAAATTTTACCGTCTTTTCGGCCGTTTCATTTCAAGTGATAAGATAAGACAGTTCTGTATTGGAATGTGCTTTTGAACTATTAATTGGTATGATCAGTTGTCGGACTTTTGATTTTCTGGCGGGAAACTCGTTGCCATAGCAACCAAGAGTATTGTTGGAAATCTGTAGCTTCTCATTACTTGTGTTATCTGTTGTCTTTGTCTCTGACAACGCTGATTACTCACTCTCATTGAAATGGAAAGTATTAATCTTTTTCAAACTTCAAAGGGTAAACCTGGAATTATATATAAAGGACATAAATACAGAAAATCTTTCAGCTCTACTGTTAGCAATCGTATCACGTGGCGGTGCCTTGATAAGGAGTGCGCGGCTTCCTTAAAGACTAATATAACGTGTGATAGCATTGTTGACTTAGCTGGTACACACACGTGTGATAATATTTTAACGCATTCTTTACCCGAATTTTCGTCACCATCCCTTGTTACTGATGGCTTTGCTACCCAAGTGGAGAAACAAAATATTGACTTCAATCAATCACTATTGGTATCCGATAATAATTCGAACCTTCTATCTGGTCCATTAAATGAAGAACTTTCTCAGTTAAGAAGTGAAAATGAACTGTTGAAATCTCGTCTTGAGGAGTTAGAGATTCAGCGTATTGCGGCCTTAGACAGATCAATCAATCTAGATATTCAATTGATGCAGCGCCTGGATGCTGCTAGAGATACAACAACACAGACTGTTAAAATTGGAGACAGTCCGCCTACTGGAACTTTAATTGACCGATTACATACATTCATAAATGATGAATTACTCACGGACAATGACATAAATGTATATTGTAGTAAAATGTTTTCTAGCTGTAAGGATTTAATTGTTGTTGACACGGTTGTAGGATCACTTATTGTCAATGATAATGAATATGATCACTCTTTTTTAAGTTCAAATTCGTGTGTAAAGAGAAATATTGCATTTATTCTGAATGACAGCCGCACCAATAATTGTATGGATGGATGGACTGGCTCTCACTGGAGCCTAGTTGTCTTTGATGATATTGACAAAACGTTTTATAATTTTGACTCATTGCGACAGTATAATAACAGATCTTCAAATATCTTAATAGAGAGGCTAAAACCAACTTTCAATTCAGATAGAGTGGTCCATATTGATTGTTTGCAGCAGCAAAATTCTTTCGACTGTGGCATCTTTGCACTTTTTCATCTTGAAAGTTACATTAAAATTAGAAATAAAAATAATTGTCCTGGTATTTATAATAATTTTAAATTTAGGAAATTTGACGCTAAGAAACAAAGATTGCATGTACTGAACACTATTGTCAATTATTTGAAGCATCAGACTGATGAATTTGAAGCTACAAATGGTGATTTTCCACAACCGATTATTTCAATGAATAATGTTAATCTTAAGAGAGAATCTCTTTTGCCCAAGTCAAAAGCTTCTGATCCTATAAGAAAAATTAAACTTTTCATGGATAGTCAGGGTCGTAATGTCGTTGATAAATTGATGAATGACAAAAATGAAAAATGTCAAGTAACAGGCACACTTAAGCCGGGAGCTGCTTTTCAAGATGTGACCAGTGAGAGCGGTGGTGACTGCTCTGATTTAGGTCCGCTGGATGCCGCTGTATTTATTGCTGGAACTAACGATATAGCCAGAAATGAGGCCAAGAATCTAATATCAGTTTTACGCAGGAGACTGTCAGATTTGAGACATACTAGAGTTCTCGTATTCGATGTTCCTCACAGGTATGACCTCCCTGATTGGTCGTGCGTTAATAAATTGGTTGAATGGGCAAATATTCAGATACGAAAAACGTGTAAACGCTTTGGAAATGTCACTCTTTTGGAGCTGGGTAAGCTGGGGAGACGCTTTCATACAAATCATGGGCTTCACTTGAACAACAGGGGTAAGCGCTACATTGCTGATCAGATTTTGAGGGAACTTAATACAGATACATCTATTCAAATTGATAAACCTATTCCTTTAAAAAACTAGGCCACTTGGCCGGTATTGATACTAATCAATATCGGTTGAATTTTGTCAATAATGATGCCTTATCTGCTCAAACAAATAAGTCCGCGCCTCTGAAAATAAAATTTATACACCAGAACATTAGATCTTTAAATAACAAAATAGATAGACTAGAAATATTCCTTGACTTGGAACGACCGGATTTCCTAATTCTAACTGAACACGGTTTAAAAAACACTGAGCTAACTTGTTTGAATGTACAAAATATGCGTCTAATTGATTATTATTGTAGAGTTAATAAGAGTATGGGTGGCGTTGCTATATACCACAGTACGTGCGGTAATCAACAGCCCCGTAACATTGTTAAAATGAACATAAATGATTTTTGTATAGAGGGATGCATTGAATTAGCTTGTTCCAAGTTCAATATAAATAAGGATGTATACGTACTTCTAGGTATTTATCGGCCTCCAAATGGTGACATGAACTTATTTTTCAACAATCTGATTGATGTCCTTGAGAAATTGTCGGCGAATATGGGAATCAAGTTAATCTGTGCAGGTGATTTCAATATTGACTTCTTAATGGATTCTTCCCAACGTAGAGTTTTTTTGAATGTACTGGATCAGTTTAGTTTAAGGTACAATATTGAAGTTCCCACTAGAATATCAGAGTTTAGTAAAACGGCCATTGATAATATAATTAGGGGAAGGTTGGCTATAATGGGGACGTTGGGTCAAACGGGGACATGCCATTGTAGCTGTCTAGTGCTGCCTACAGTGGCAGCGATGAGTACTATGATATCAGACGGCCATTTTAATATTTCTGAGCTGGTTTTCATCGTCCTGCAGGCAAGTTGTTCGTAAACAAGAACGTTCAAAGTTTTGAGCCACTTTTCTTAAAACTTTTAACTATTCAGTTACTCATTCTTGTGCAAAGTTGGCTTCAGAAGTGAACTTGGTAAGTTGTCCATCATTTTATTTAACCTTTAAGCATTACACTGTACACTTCATTTGCTTCCTCACATAACCTCAAATTTGATACAAGCAATATTCTAACTAAGTTACACTGTCGGGTAGAACGGGGACATTCTGGGTTGTACAAAACGGGGACGTCCCCATTTTGAATGACATAGAGAATTCCACTGTCACTGTTTTAGAAAATCTTTGCATGGGAAACAAAAGTTAACAAATCTATGTTTGTTCAATTAAATAATATGAAATTCAACAAATACCTTGCTTTCAGCCGAATTCAACTGAAAGCTACTTTAACTTATACCACTCATGTTGAATGTTGGAATATTCAGGGTTGAGTGTTTAAAATGTTTTTCAAGTGTAATCTCAGTTATAATATGAAAACAATTCCTATCGAGATGACTATTATAAACTGTATAAAACCTAGAATTGTGAAAAATAAAACATGTAAAAAGCTGAACATAATAATTATGTAAAACATAAAACTAACAATATCGTTTTTAAAATAAAGAATATGCTGTCCTATCATATCAATTCAGAGATAGCTCACTTGTGAGCGTGTAACTGGGCAAATTAACTCACAATTTTTGTTTATTTATTTGTTTTAGATGTCATGGGGCGCTACAAGAGGAAGACGGACAGGCAGAGCTGGTCTGAAGACAGTATGGCTGGAGCTGTTCAGGCGGTCCTTGATGGAGAAATGGGGTATAGACGAGCCTCTTCCAACTTCAATGTACCTCAAACAACACTGGAAAGAAAAGTGAAGAATTCTTGTGAGAAGGGTTTGTCTTCTAGAGATGCATCTGAAAAAATTGATGGCAGATACAAAAGTGTTTTTTCAAAAGAACAGGAAGAAGAACTAGTTCAACATATCCATACAATGGAAGAAAGGCTGTTTGGTTTAACATTGTCTGATCTACGTCATCTAGCATTTGAACTGACAGAAGCCAATGGTATCGATCATGGCTTCAATAGGGATAAGAAAGTTGCTGGAAAGGCTTGGCTCTATGCTTTTCTCAAGAGAAATCCTAGTGTTTCTTTATGCAATCCAGAACCAACATCAATGGCTCGAGCTAAGGGATTCAACCATGTTGCTGTTGACCAAGTTTTTGATCTGTTACAATCAATCATGGAGAAACATAAAATTCAACCCACGGATATTTCCAATGTGGATGAGACTGGTATTATGACAGTTCCCAACAAGCAGAGCAAGAACAAGAGTTCTTGCTCTGCGTGATAAAAAACAGGTTGGCTCTTTGAGTTCAGCTGAAAGGTGTATGCTTGTTACAGCAGAGACATGCATGAGTGCTGCTGGGAATTATATGCCTACTATGTTCATCTTTCCCAGAAAAAGGGAAAATCCTGCCTTAATGGATGATACCCCTCCAGGATCATTTGCCTACTTTCACAAAAGTGGATGGATGACAAAGGAAGGCTTCTTGTTTTGGTTTGAGTACTTCGTTAATTTTTCCAACCCGACACCAGAGAAACCTGTTCTGCTTATCCTTGATGGGCATAGGTCACATTTGAAGAGCATCCAGCTGATTAATCTTGCAAGAGAGAAAAATGTGATTTTACTTTGCTTTCCTCCCCATACTACACACAAACTCCAGCCACTTGATGTCTCTTTTATGGCTCCACTGAGCAGTTACTATGAACAAGAAGTAAGGAAGTGATTAATTAACCATCCAGGCCGTGTAGTTACCATTAGACAAGTAGGAAGACTGTATAATGCTGCATTTCAAAGAGCAGCCTCAGTGCAGACTGCTGTAGAAGGGTTTGAAAAGACAGGGATTTGCCCTTTCAACCGCAATATATTTCCAGACCATTTATTTGCTCCAGCTGAGACTACAGAGAGACAGAATATCATGGACATTGACATGGTTGGAGCAGATCATCAACAAGAAGAATCGATTTCAGAGCCTCCCAGTGACCTTTCTTCAGTGCCTCATTCTGAAAATCTAGTCTCTGCTTCTCATGATAGTGATTCCCCTACTGTACTTCAAAGAAAAGTCTCATTGCCTGGACCTTCTGGTAAAAAAGCCCCTTCATCTTCTTTCAAAGTTTCTCCTCTCATGCTTATGCCTCCACCTCAAGAAAAAGAGAGAGTCTACAAGAATAAAGCTGACAGAAGACGTGGGAAAACTGCCATACTCACATCGTCCCCATACAAAAAAGAACTGGAACTTGAAGAAGAACAGAGAAACAAGAAGAAACTCCCTAAAAATTGTTATTCAAGAATCCAGAGAAAAAGAAGAACAAGAAAATGAATGAGAATGAAAATCGTAAAGATAGCACAAAAACAAGAATAGTGGTAGGGTTTCCAAAGCAAAAAAGACAAAACTTGTAAGAAACAGTCAACCTTTGATCTTTGAATCTTCATCAGAAGAAGATGAAGAAGATGTTGAGGCATGCATCTTTTGTAAGGAGCTTTTTTCAAATTCGAAACAGAAAGAAGGGTGGATCCAATGCTCAGGATGTTCAGGATGGGCCCATGAAGCTTTTTCAAATGCTAAAGAAGAAGATGATACCTTTGAATGCGAATTTTGTAAGATCTACCCTAACATCAACTAAAGACTGAACTTTGTGAAAAAAGTGGCATTCACGGGCTTATCCTTATCATTGACAGTATATTCAATGATTTTTCTCAATATGACAATATTTTTATGATTTTTGACTTTATTTTGTCATTTGAACAGTTATTTTATGATTTTTTTTCATATATTAGGCCTACAATATTATTATCTCTTTGAACTTTATTTTGCTAATTGAACAGTTTATTTCATGATTTTTCTCAATATAACAATAATTTTATGACTTTTAACTTTAATCTGCTAATTGAACAGTTTATTTTATGATTTTTCTCAATATGACAATATTTTCGTGACTTTTGATTTTATTTTGCTAATTGAACAGTTTATTCTATGATTTTTCTCATTATAACAATATTTTGATGACCTTTGACTATAAATTGCTAATTGGCATATTAAATATGAAGAAAAAAATAAAATTTTACATTCATTCTTATGTGGACCCCATTTTACCCAACCGGTTGTTCAAAACAGGGACTTTGACCTTTTTCCATTTTTATGTATATATTTGGAGAGTAATGAAAATTTCATTGAAAAAGAATATAAGTTTCTCCAAACAAATACTTGAATCAACTGATATATGGAAATTCTGGTTATAAAACATATGGTTACCATTTTATTATCAAAAATAAATAAGTGTCCCCATTTTGCCCAACCTTCCCCTACTAGTTCCTCATTGACTGATATAAATGTAGACGTAATACACTCATGGCTATCGGACCACACTGCTCAGTCTATTGTGTTGAATTTTACGAACTGTACTCCCACTGCAAAAAATATTTCCTATGTTACATTCCGTAATTGCAGTGTCAATAATATGTTTGGTTTTGAGGCGGCTTTGTCAGTTGTAGATTGGAGTGCTGTTGCCTCCGAAAATGTAACAAACAACAAATATGAGTTGTTCCATCAAACCTTTCTTCACTATTATAACATTCATTGCCCTATGGTGACCAAGCCCTCACCTACAACGAAAAGGAACAAACGTGGCGGTGGTAACTGGATGACTGAAGAAATTAAACAAATTAGAACTGTGCTTGAATTTGCAACAGGGAAGGCAAACACAATACCAAATTTAGATACATCTCTTATCAACAGTGTAAAAAATCATTATGACCAGCTAGTAACCAGAGCAAAAAAAGAATTTTATGGTAATTTAATTAAAAATTCAACAAATAGATCCAAAACCAGTTGGAAGCTAATAAATCAATTTAGAGGTAAAGGGTTTGAACGAAAAATTTACTTACTAGGACTTGATATTGAGGATGAACATGTTACTGACAAAAGACATATTGCAGACGAATTTAACAATTTTTTTGCTAGTGTTGCTCAAAGATTAAGTGAAGATTTAAATAGAACACAACTGACTTCTAATAATACTCCTATAAGCAACCAGAATGTTCCAGTTCCGCCATCTGAGCACTTCTACCTAATACCATCTAACGAAGATGAGAACTTTCAAACTATGGATAGATTTAAGCCAAAAAAATAGCACTGGTCATGATGATGTCTCCTTAAGGGTGTTAAAGCAGTGTAAAAGAGCCATTGCCCATCCAATATCTTGGATCATCAACTCTATGCTCGAATCTGGTGAATTTCCGGCCATTTTAAAAATAGCTAAAGTTATTCCACTTTTCAAAGAAGGTAGCAAACATGACATAAAGATTTTTGAAACCATCATTCTCACTAGACTGGTAGCCTACCTTGTTAAGCACAATCTGATTTCACCCAATCAACATGGTTTTGTAAAACAGAAATCAACTACTTCAGCCCTAATAGAGATTTTTGAAGGACTGATAACAAACATTGAAGATGGTAAATATACGGCTGGTGTAATGCTTGATCTATCAAAGGCTTCCGATTGCGTGGACCACAGCCTGTTGTTAGATAAATTTAATGGCCTTGGTATAAATGGTAGAGCAAATGATCTCATAAAGTCAAATCTGTCTGATCGATATCAGTATGTTTCAATTCAAGGCGATCAGGAACAAACCGCTTCAAAACTTGTTAAATTATCCTCAGGAGTACCGCAGGGTTCTATTTTGGGACCTCTTCTCTTTATACTATATATTAATGATATTTCTTCTCTTGTACCTCAAAATAAGTTGACGCTATATGCTGACGATACATCTTTGATATTTGTGGACAGAAACTTGGGAGACCAAGAAATTGATTGTAATCTGGTGTGTAATAGGGTTGTTCAGTATTTTAATTCGCTCTCCCTGACAGTAAATTCAAAAAAAAGTAATCTAATAAATTTTAGTCTGAGACACAGTGCGATTGAGCCACATTTGTTTATAGGAAATGATTGTATACGGAATACAGATTCTGTGAAATCACTTGGCCTAGAGCTAGATTTCAAGTTTGTGTGGGATGAGCATGTAAATGTAATAACTCTATTAACTAGAGTGAGTAGAGATCTTTTTGTGATAAGAAATATGGTAAAATTTGTACCATTATCTGTTTCAAAGATGGTTTACTTTGCATTGTTTCACTCCCATGTTGCTTATGGGATAGAGTTATGGGGAAGCACTGCAGATTTGCACTTCCAAAAAATATTTAAATTGCAAAAAAGAGCTATTCGCTATTTGGCTGGACTCAAATTTAATGAGTCATGTAGAGAGGCTTTCGTCTATTTGAACATTCTAACTCTACCCTCAATTTATATTTTCAAATTATTAGTCTTCACTCACGACCATATCTCAGATCTGGCCACAAATGCTGACATCCACAATCATAATACTAGAGGCAGAAATAAATTAGCTTTAAGACAGCACAGGCTTCAACTGTTCAAGAAAATGCCTTCTTACATTGGTTCAAAGCTCTACAATAATTTACCAATCGAGCTGCAGTCCCTAACAAACAAGAATATATCCAAAAAGAAGTTATACAGCTTTCTTGTTGCAAAAGCTTATTATAGTTTCAATGATTATTTCTGTAATACATGATTGAAGCATCTAGTAATAATAAATTTCTGTCCTGCACTACTTTTAAAACCTACTTTATGTATCTGATGTCTTTGTACTGGTGCTTATTTTATGTCCATTGATGTGAGTATATTTTCAACAATTCCTCAAGGAATGACCTGTGACTAGACGATATTCAAATGTATATTGTGTTATATGCTGTGTTGAATAAAGAGATTATCTTATCTTATCTTATCTAATGATAAGAAATAAGAATAGATCTGAAAGATAAGATTATAGTGTAGAGATCAACACGGACTCCTGCTTAACTAAAATGTGAAATCAACATAGATTTTTATTATTTTTCAGATTTTATTAAATTTCAGTAATTATATAAGTGTATTGCTATTTTTTATTGTTATCCTAATCATCCTACAAAGAAAAAGTTGCCAACAGCAATGGAGATCTGCAAGGTGAACCTGTGCTACGATCAAATAAAAGATTCAACTACAATGACACAAGCTCATTAATATTCTATCATACCTAACTTCCCTTCAATTTTCCCGCTTTCTGTTCATCCTCACATTAAATGATTTTCTGGTTGGCCGAGCGAAGTGAGGTCTAACATTCAAGTCGATGGTTTGGCATTTCTCTTTATGTTTAAATGTTATTATATATATTTATTTGTTGCACATTTACGGCGAAACGCGGTAATAGATTTTCAAGAAAATGACAGGTATGTTCCTTTTTTAATTGCGCGTCAACGTATATTCAAGGTTTTTGGAAATTTTGCATTTCAAGGATAATATTAAAGGAATAAGGAGCCTCCTTCATACGCCAATATTACTGTAAGATTATTACCTAGATTATTCATCATAAATCAGCTGTCTAGTGGACTATTAATACTACCCATTCAAAAACATCAAACATCTTGAAAATGTATCTTTCCATCAACTTTAGCAGACAGTGTTGTCTACTAGCTTTGTCTTTCCATAAGCTGAGGCCATGATTCTAGTTGACCGAGCGAAGTGAGGTCTAAGATCCAAGTCGACGGTTTGGCATTTCTCTTAATGTTTAAATATTTATATGTTGCGCATTTACAGCGAAACGTGGTAATAGATTTTCATGAAATTTGACAGGTATGTTCCTTTTTCAATTGCGCATCGACTGTTTGAAGCGATATATTGAACTGAAGTATATTTGTAAAATTTGATGAAGCCAAGTCACACCTACAGACTTTATTATAATTTGCATATAATAGGATAATTATTGCAATCCAATATAACATTACAGTGGAAATACAAATTAATTTTAATAAATTGATTGAATACAAAATTTTGGTTTTAGTCATGCTATTATTTTCACATTCATCAGATCCATTTTGTAATAATATTTTATGTCTGAACTTCTCAAAGCTCTAACTGAGACTGATAAATGCAAGTTTGATAAATACAAATATACAGTCTTTACTATATAGTAGAGTAATAACTAACTATTGATCTCACAAACATGTTTGAACATGCAAGTGAAGTGTTGATTCATTATTCAGTATACTCTTCTTTCAACTTCTTTTCAACTTCTTCTTTTTCAACTTCAAATTTCTATTCTCTTTTTCTTGTTTAGGCTTTATATTTTTTCTCATTAATTTTTATTATTGTATCTTATGTCATTGAATTCTAATTTATCCATTTATTATCAGAATGTTAGAGGACTTCGTACTAAAACTTCAAGTCTGTACGCATCGTTATTGGGCAGCAACTATGATCTGATAATTTTGACTGAAACATGGTTACATGATGGCATAAAAAGTTCTGAAATATTTGATGAACGATATGCTGTTTATCGAAGTGATAGGGGTAGTGGTGATGGTCTTCGGAGGGGAGGAGGAGTACTTGTCGCTGTTCAGAGATCGTTGCAATCTGAGCTCTGTGAGGAGCTCACAATAAGTGACATTAATAATAATTATGACTCCGTCGGAATAAAAATAAGATCTAATTCCACTCACTTCTTCATTAATGCTGTTTATTTATCGCCGACAATTTCAACAAATGTCTTTCTCAATTATTGTGACCACCTTGAATCACTCAATGGCCTAATCAACGGTAATTTCTTGGTTATCGGAGACTTTAATTTGCCTGAAATCTGCTCAAATGATTATGATTTTTTTGTGGGGACAATAAAGGCAAGAATGCTTCACAATTTTATGTCATTCTATGATCTTGTTTCTCTAAATCCGGTAAAAAACGAACTGGGTAGGACTTTGGACCTGGTCCTTTGTAATTTTCCTGCCAAAGTCTTCCAAAGCGATGATCCCTTGCTTCCTGAAGATGGCCATCGCCCGGCATTGTGTGTTGATGCTTCGTATTCTGTTCCGGAGGCAAATGAATCTCCGGGTGATCCATTTGAATCCCGGTATAATTATTCTAAAGGGGATTACTTTCAACTTTATTGTAAGCTGCGAGACTGTTGTTGGGACTCTGTGTTTGGCTGTACTGATGTCGACTCTGCAGTGGACGAGTTCTATAGTCTACTCTACAAATATTTGGATGAGTGTATTCCAAGGATCGTATTGAAGAAAAAAAATAATAAATACCCTCCTTGGTTTACTCCTGATATAATTTCTGATTTGAGGATTAAGAATAGGTGTGCACGAAAAAGAAGAGTGTCCCCTTATCATGATAACCTTTTCAAAAGTTTACGAACATCCTTGAAGGCTAGAATATCTAAGTCTCATGAAAACTATTTGACATCGATTCAGTCAGGCTTGGATGGAAGTATGAAAAACTTTTGGAATTATGTAAATTCCAAAAGAAAAACGTCGTTTGTGGAGTCGACGATGTCGCTGAATGGGGAGTCCTACTGCGGTTCTGCGGTTGTAGATGGGTTCGCGAAATATTTTGAGTCAGTGTATGAGGTTGATACACACGCCGCCCCTGATATGCATGAGAATGAGCTGGAGATGTCTGGGAGCTTGGGATTAGGTGTTGGTATTGATTCTGTCTCCTCTGACGAGATCCTGTCTGCTATTAGCAGCCTTAGATCTAGCTGTTCCGAGGGCCCTGACTTGATACCTACTTTTATTGTGAAGGGTTGTGCAGAGGTACTCCTTAGTCCATTGCAATGCATTTTCAATTTATCGATTAGGACTGGCCAATTCCCTTATAAATGGAAGGTCGCTAGAATTACTCCTATCTTCAAGTCAGGTAAGAGAACTGATATAAGTAATTATAGGCCCATATCAATTTTAAATTGCTTTTCCAAAGTTTTTGAAAGAATTTTGCATGCAGTTATATACAGGCAGGTGAAGGGAGTAATCGCGGACGAGCAACATGGATTTCTGTCAGGCCGTTCTACGGTGACTAATCTAATGGAGTTCAGCAATGAGGTATCTAGAGTTCTTGACGGTGGAGGGCGGGTTGATGTTGTTTATACGGATCTCTCAAAGGCTTTCGATTCAATCAATCACAGAATATTAGTTAAAAAACTAAAGTCGATTGGTTTCTGTACAAGCCTGGCAAATCTTGTTGAGAGCTATTTGAATTCAAGAGTGCAGTATGTTAGAGTACATAATTTCAAGTCTAGAACTTTCAACTGTACATCTGGGGTGCCTCAGGGTTCTAACCTTGGACCACTTCTCTTCCTTCTATTCATAAACGATCTCCCTGCTGTCTTTGATGGTTCATCCTGTCTGATGTATGCAGATGATGTGAAGCTGTACAAAGCGATTTTGAGCCCTGATGACTGCCTTAGCCTTCAAATGGATGTTGATAAACTGAGTGTATGGAGTATGAATAATGGCCTTAGAATAAATATAGCTAAATGCAAAACTTTATCATTTTCCCGGCAGGTAGCTTCACACAGATGCATCTATAGTATTGATGGTGTACCGTTGGAGGAGGTAGAGTCTTTTAAGGACCTGGGTGTGATTTACAGCTCTGATTTTACATTCGATAAACATATAGACCTTTTGTGTAGTAGGGCCAATCAGCAGATGGGGTTTATCCTGAGAACATGTTCACCTTTCAATGATGTCTCACCCATAATATTTCTGTATAAATCTCTTGTCCGAAGTATTCTTGAGTATGCGTCTGAAATTTGGAACCCTCATTGTAATGATCAAGTGCTACTTTTGGAGCGTTTACAAAATAAATTTTTAAGGTACATTCACTTCAGAAAATTCAATTTCAATTGTCCGTTTGACTTTCCCTCTGACACTCTGAGAAATATGTTTCAATTGAAATCATTAAAAACAAGACGAGATGTTAAGTCTTTAATTTTTCTTCATAGCTTATTAAATAATAAAATAGATTCCCCATATTTGCTTTCATATGTAAATATTTATATATCTACCATATCACGTCGCTCCACTTTCTCTTTTTTTGTGCCCCGGTCCAGAACTGTGAGTCACTATAATTCTCCAGTCAACAGAATTCAAAGACTTTTCAACTGTTTCTCTGGGCAACTGGACATCTTCTGGTTCTCTCGTGAAAAATTTTATAGAATATTAAACAGTCTATTGTGAGATATCCTTGCTCAGTCGTGTTGTCGATTATTTGTTGCTGTATATAGGTGTGTATCTATTGCACTATGTACTCGTACATCTTAATCATTCTGTTGCTTCATTGGCAGGTACCAGTCCTCTGACATTCATTTGTTAGTTTTATCCATTCTTTGTAACATTAGAATGATATATTGTAATGTTTATTTTAATTTTAGAACCTTTTCATTTCTATATTCTGTTTTATAATTATTTTATTGTATACATCTATTTTTTTTCCTTCTCTTGTATTTCTATAGTTTTTTTTCCTTTTAACAATATTGCAATTGAAAGTTACTTTGTTCATTTTTTTTTCATTGTATTGTTGTATTTAACGTATTGTATCTTGTATTGTTGTATTTGTGAAGGAGACACATTCGGGGTAACCTGTTGTCTCCATAAATAAATAAATAAATAAATACTCATTGTTGCTTAACCAGTCACCATCTTCTTATACATGTTCAAACATGTATGTAAAACGTTGTTAACAGACTTTTTGCTTTTACTGTTCAATACAAAAAAGTTTAAATATAAGTTCAGATCAGGAAAATCTTCACTCCATAGTGATTCTTCAAGAAGGAAGCAACTACTATATAATAGTGTTACATCATCATCATCATCATCTTCATCATCACTATAACATGTTTAGCATTAATTGTTAGTATTTAATTAATGCATATCATTAATTGAAAGGTAAGTGAATAATCTACAAATTGATTTTTAACTCACTTTATTTCAAATTAAGAAATTTTGATACATTATTTTTGTATAAAAACAGATGCGTCATATCAACAAGGCATTAAGCCAAATTGAGAAATTTTTATAGAATTGTTTTTATATATGACTACCTTTTTTCTATTAATAAATTCAACTGTACTCGAACATATGAAAACAAAATAATATGACATATCAACACAAACATTCAGCCAAATCAAGAAATTTTGATACAATATTGCTTATCTAGATGTGACTACCTTTTGTGTTATTTAATTCAACTGTACTCAAACATATGAAAACAAATAATGTGTCATATCAAAATAAATATTAAGCCAAATCAAGAAATCTAGTTAACATATCCTTCCAAGAGTTCAGGAGTAGTCTATCAAGGTAAGGTCGGTAACCATTACTGATATCTCCTTCCCTTTTATTATTATGTTCACTAGTTGATGTTTTGCTTTTAGTCTTAATTTAGATTTATTGAACAAATCTAAGTTTTTTTTATTTAGCAAGCTTGAATATCTTTGTGGGAGGAATATGCTTATTTCTTTATTTTTTTATTCATTTAATGTAATATGTAACTATCCCCATCACTGTGTCTTTACAAATCTTGCCTTGATTATTGGGTATTCAAATGTGGTACATAGATTTTATGTATATATACAGCGTCTGTTCACATATGAATGTACACAATTAAATTTTTTACTGAAAATGTTGGTAATCTTCATCAAGTTCAAATTAAACTATACTCAAATTCTTAAGAGTCTAATGTTTAATATAGTTAACATATCCTTTCAAGAGTTCAGGAGTAGTCTATCAAGGTAAGGTCGGTAACCATTACTGATATCTCCTTCCCTTCTATTAATCTGTTTACTAGTCAATGTTTTGCTTTTAGTTTTAATTCAGATTTATTGAACGGATCTAAGTTTTTTTATTTAGCCAGCTTCAATATCTTTGTGGGAGGAAAATACTTATTTCTTTATTTTTTTGATTCATTAAATGAAATATGTAGCAATCCCCCCACAGCGTCTTTTCAAATCTTGCCTTGATTATTGGGTATTCAAATGTGGTACTTAGAGTTTGTGCAGATATACAGCATTTGTTCACATATGAATGTGCACAATTAAATTTTTAACTGAAAATGTTGCTTCATCCTCATCTGAGCTTGATGAGCTAGGTGAAGAAATAGACATTTCAGAGGCTGTGGGTGAAGAAATAGATGTTTTGGAGACAACTGGCGAAGAAGTGGATGGTTCAGAGACAGTAGGTGAAGAAATAGGCATTTCAGAGACTGCAGGTGAAGAAATAGACGTTTTGGAGACGGCTGACGAAGAAGTGGTCGGTTCAGAGATGGCTGACGAAGAAGTGGTGGTCGGTTCAGAGACGACTGACGAAGAAGTGGTAGGTTCAGAGATGGCTGGCGAAGAAGTGGATGGTTCAGAGACGGTAGGTGAAGATGCAGTTGGTTCAAATGCGGGTGGTGAAGATGAAGTCAGTCCGGGAATGGTTTGCATCATCCCTAATCCAGGAAATGCTTGATTATAAGATTGAGGATTACTCCATATGTTATATGGGAATCCCAATGGTATTTGCGGTACTGTCGTTGGAGCTGGTGAACACACCATCTTTGGTGTGGCTGCAACACTTGCGTATGCTACCTGAAATTAAATAAAGATAATTTATAGTAGATTATTTACTAAGTTAAATGATTGGTAACTAGATTTACAAATTCCATATATCGATAACTAGCTTACCTGGTGAACTCCATTCTGTTAAAAAGTTAATGTATCTCATACCATATTTGACTTTATTTGATGAATCATGAAATTTATCTAACAATCAATATTTTTATTTCAATACAGACTCCCTTTGTATTCTGTATTTCTAATTGAAACTTTAACAAATTTAAATCTGAAACAAGTTTTTTGTGTATATTTGAAATATAAAATAAATTCTGTATTTGTTATAGCATTATATATTAACTACTGATTTAAGTTGAGAAAGAGTTTTATTATTAAGTTAGTTTATGCATATAGTTTCAGTAGTTTATTGATCAAAACTTACCATTGGCTGATCCATAGCAACGTTCTTGGTCAAATCAGTAGAGTTAGTAGATGACATTTTCATCAGATGAACACTATGATTCAAATCAAAACTTTGGTTGATTTATACTAAAAATTTTCTCCTTCAACAATCTGAAATCTGATGGTGGGATATTGTCTTCCATAATTCTGAATTGGAAGGGGTGTATTTCATTACCTTGATGAAAATAGTAAGGCTAACACATCCTTGTACTTAAATTAGAAGGTGTATATGTTAATGTTACTTGTAAGTGCAGTTAAGCCCATATATCGAATTTCCTGTCTTTTATGATATAGATGATTAGACTGCATTCAAGTACGGTGCATCTAACAAAGGAGTCGATATTGTTTGTCTCTTTTCAACGCGAAGTTGGAATCATTGACACGAATGCGCTCACCTCGCTTTGCATCTAATACAAAGAAAAGGATAGAGCTAGGAAGAACATTTACATTATTCTCGAATCATGGAAACATTTTCTCCGACATTAGTTTTACCTCCAATATATCCCGATATCTCCATCGTATTTGTTTCCTGGGATGGTAATTCTACAATGTATCTACCAGTATTCAAACGACAAACAGTTGATTTGTATATCTCCTCACAAGCCATTTCACTTTCCAATAATTTTTTTGTCCTCGGTGGCTCTTCTATGACCCAAAATCGCTTCACCAACTCTTCTGAATTAGCATTGGAATACATGCACAGATTATTTGAGATAGTAGAACTCTCCTCTGATACCTTACCCATCAGGCAGTAGCCCCATACAGTTTCTAGGGCAGATGGTGTACCCACTGGACAAATCACCTTTCTTCCAGTCAGAATGAAGGGGAAATATTCAGCACCCAATAAAATATCAATCTCCTCTGAAAGGAAAAATTCAGAATCTGCTAGCTCCAGTCCTTCAATATGTGCCCAGTATGCATTTTTTATCTGATTTGTAGCTGCTATTTTGTTGACTCCCGACACGGTAATTTCTAATGAAGGGGAGTTCGGTATTTCAAATTCACAGTTAGTAATTTCATCTGTCACTTCCAGTTTAGTATCAGATAATCCATAGATTGGCAAACTATGTGTTTTCTGTACCACTAAACCCAGTTTTTTCATGCATTGCCTTGTAATGAATGACTCAGTGCTTGCACTATCTAATAATACTTTGACCTTATGATAATTGCCTTGATTACCTCGAACTCCCAATTTAACAGTTGGTAACAATACTAAGGAACTATTTACATTCGAAAATACTTTCTCAGCTGAGTCAGTAACAAATGTTTGATGGCTTTGATTAGTGACATCGTGCACATCTACCCTGCTCATTCGTTTATTACCGGCCAATGTGTTGGTGTTTTCAACAGGCAGCTGTCTCGGCTCTAAATGGAGGAGCGAATGATGACGCGAATTACAGTGACTGCACAGCTTCCTTCTTCTACAATCTCTAATAAAGTGCCCTGCCAATAAACAGCATATACACAGTTTCCATTCTTTTACACATTTTAATCTATCAGACGTTTGAGATTCAAGAACACTTTTCAATTTTCCAGTTCATGAGAATTATTACATTCAATACATTTCAGCTCGTCTGATTTCGATTTAACAATCATAGCTGAAGCTTTGTAATTTCCCATAGTGGGTTTCAATTTCTCAAACTGCTTACGTGAGGAGGCTTCTGACAATGTAGATGACCCCAATAAATCAGTGGATTTGGTAGCCTCTAAAATAACAGCTTCATCATTCAAAAATATTTGGAAGTTTTTCAAATCGGATACTGTTCCATTTCTTAGCAGTCTCTGCCACTTCTCTCTCAATTCTTCAGTCAGTTTTCTACGTAAGACAAATAATAACGGAATCGACCAGTCATCAACTGAATGACCAATTGGTTTTAGTGCTGCAATATACTCAGCTAAATGAGTGATGAATTTTCGTAGTGAGTCTGGTTGCTTATTAGCTGCTGGCATATCAAAAATTGCTTGCAAGTATGCATCAGTCAGCTTGTTAGAGTCATTGTAGCAATTCAATAATATTTTCCATGCCTCAGCATAATGATCACTTGTCAATGGGACTACAGAAATGACTGACAGTGCATGGCCTCTTAGTACAGACTGAGGATACATATGTTTTTGTTTGTCAGCAATTTGACCATTATTATGAATCGTAGCTTCGAATAAATCTTTAAATTGACTCCTAATTTTCAAATTGCTGTCAAAAGTCATTAAAGGAAGCTTAGGTAGGGCAACTGACAAGATATTTCCAGTTGTAGGTGAAGCAGCTACATTGGAAGAACTAATATTCAAATGTGTTTGAGTGGATGGTAAGGTTTCGAGAATAGCCTTGACATTGAAATAAATCTCATCGAATTGGCTCATCAGATTTTCAAGCTCAGTTGTTTCAAATCGAGGATTTTGTTTGTTATAGTAGCTCTGCATCTTATCTATTATATCATTCAACTCCACCTGGTGATGATCGATATGCTCAACCATAACTTTCAATAAATTCTTCATTTTTTTATTTTTTGGATCCTTTTCGACAGCTTCAGCAATTTCACTAATCCGTTTTATTTTACGAATTAATGTATCTCTTTTTGAAACATCAAATCTTCAATAACACCCATAGTGAGGTGATAACAGTGAGCGCTCGTCGAGAGAGAGAGTGAGACAAAGAACCAAACAAGAATAAGAGGGAGAACACGAGAGCAGGCGACAGAATGGAATGAACAATGGCTGGCTTATCTAATCACACAAGCCTAGCCAGCACTTCAACTTCTGCTCGGTAGAGAATGATCGGTTACGAGGCTAATAATACTGTATTGATACTCATTGGAACAAACAATATCTGCTATTAATAACGAAGTAATGACAATAATCAATGCAAATAACTGCAAGTATCCTTTGAAAAAAGTGACAGTTCCAGTTACTGTTACAGCTAGACAACGTATAAGTCTTTCTCTACTTATTGACACGAACTTGCCAGTCCAGCCTTGTGGTGCCAATGCAACAATCTTACACAATAATACTACGACACAATTATTTACGAAAAAATTACTTGTTCTACTCAATTTCCAACTTAAATTGATCCCAAATTTCTTAAGAATACCACAAATAAAGCGTATATTCATCTACGACGACAAAAACAAGCCATATACACAGAAAAACAAGAATAAAATAGACATAAAAAACGACAAACCTATTAGATGATATTTCAAACTTATGTCCTATTCAAATTCGATTAACAAATCAATCCCAGACGGTTGGACCATGTTTAATCGACAGAGGCTGGCTCAAACAGCACTCTGGTTTGTGGACTGTATCAATATTACATCGAGAACTTTTGGGGTTGTCTGGCGTCAGGTAGCAAGTTGAACAATTTAAATGGCTAAGTGCACAATAACATAGGCCAACTCCTCCTTGCTTCTAGGATCCCGGGTCCAGATCACGATACGAGACGAGACGACACTTGTAATAAATCACAATAGATCAATAGATCACTTTGCAAAAATCGACATTACGAGAAGTGAGCTTTTTGATTGGCTGTCAATCAGCAACTGGCGATTATGCTATGCACATCACCATTCAATTGCCCCCTCTACCACACAACACCAGACAACAAAGAGGAACATTGATAGTTTCATCTGAACAATAACCTACAACAATTTGAGCATACTTTGAACATTAATGGTATAAAATTTCCTATCAATGTACAAGGTATAAAAATTTGAAATGTTAAATAAAGATATATCGGTTAGTGTGATTGCTTATTCTATCGCAACTAAAAAGATTTATCCATATAGAATTTCGATATATAAGGAACGTGAACATAATATCTCATTACTTTTACTAATTAATAAAAGTGATGTGAAGAATTCACATTTCACATCAATTAATACAACAAAGAATAAAAATGGGCTTTCTCGTCTATTATCCTCATTAAGTTCAAATCATAAATCTGTTCATGTATGTCAGTTTTGTTTTCATAGGTTTACAAGTGATAAGAATAAAAATGTTGATGGGAAAGCGAATTTAAAATCACATTTGATTACTTGTTCTAAGTATGGTGAACAGAAAACGTCACTTCCAAAACCGAATAGTTATAATTCAATCATTAAGTTTAGAGATTATAGTTTTATGCTTCAATTTAAGTATAGAATATATGCAGATTTTGAATTGCTCATTCTTCCAATTGATAATGATGATAGCAGTGATAATGATGATGATGATGATGATGAGCATGTGAATTATTCATACACTAAAAAAACCAGTAAACATCTACCATGTTCTTATTCTTTCATAGTTTTAAAATATGATGGTAAAATCTATAAAGGTCCATTTTTATATAGAGCTACTTACGTTGGTGAACCAATTATTGAGAGATTTATCAATAAAATCGTAGAAATAGGTGAAGAATTATATAAAGATCTAATTATTAGATTACCAATAGAAGATATAAGTCTAGAAGAACAAAACAGGCTTCAGCAAATGGAAAATTGTGTAATTTGTGATGAGTTCTGTGAGACAGATGTGAAACATCTACATCACGATCATTTTACATCAAAAATTTATGGTTATGCACATGAAACTTGTAATTTACTATGTCATATTCCAAATTATTTTCCATGCTATTTTCATAATATGAAAAAATTTGACTGTCATTATATAATAAAAGAATTATCTAAAAATACGAACAAAATAAAGTGTGTTGCTCAATCATCTGAAAAATTTCTATCAATAAAGGTATGTCATATCAAGTTTCTGGATTCATTTAATTTTTTGAGTGCATCATTAGATAATCTTGTGAAAAATCCAGCATCAATTGATACAAACTATGAAGTTAGGTTTAAACGAATGTGTACTGTATTCAGTGAAAAAAATCAGCAGGAATGTTTTTTAGAAAAAGGGTGTTATCCTTATGAATACATAGACTGTGTAGAAAAATTTGCAGAGACTTCACTCCCATCCAAAGATAAATTTTATAATAGTTTAACTAGGAAACATGTAGATGAAACAGATTATGAACATGTAACTAGAGTATGGCAAGTATTCTCTATGAAAAATATAGGCGAGTTCCATGATACTTATTTGATAAGTGATTTTTTATTACTCTGTGATGTTTTTGAAAATGCAAGAGAGATTTTTTATAAACATTATGATCTCAATATTATTTGTCATGTTTTGAGTCTTGCACATTATTCATGGTTTGCAGCACAGAAAAAAACAAAAGTTGAATTAGAATTACTCACTGATATTGATCAGCATTTATTTTTTGAGGATAACATAAGGGGTGGGTTATCAATCATTGTGAAAAGATTTGCACTCACTAATAACAAGTATATGTCACATCTTTATAATGATAAATTACCCTCTAATTACCTTCTGTATGTAGAAGCCAACAACTTGTATGGTTGGGCGATGTGTCAGAACCTTTCTAATGATTTTAATTTTTTAAGTGATGAGGAAATTGAAAATTTCGATGTTAGAACAATATCTGATGATTCAGAATATGGGTATGCTATACAGTGTGAATTATCATATCCAGAACATCTACACGATGCTCATGACTCTTATCCACTAGCCCCAGTTAGAGATGAAGCTCCAATCAATTTATTTTCATGTTATCAGCAGAGAACAAAAGATTTTGAGATAAGCTACAAGCTTAGAGAAAATGTGGAACACGGAGCTTTCTATCCAGTAGATAAGATAGGAGCTTCCTTTCCAGTATGTAGCAGTAAAGCTGAGACAAGTAGTAGTGTTGATGCAGGAGCTTCCTTTCTAGTAGATAGTAGCGAAACCACTCTGAGAGAAAGAACAGAATTGAGCCAGACCGAACCTGAAGTAAGATGTAAAAATAATAAGCTTTTAGCTCATTTTTATGATCGTAAGAATTATGTTTTACATTATTGTAACTTGAAATTATACTTAGAACTTGCTATGAAGTTGAAAAAATACATAAAATTATAAAATTCAGGCAGAGAGCATGGCTAAAAGATTATATCAACTTTAACACAAAACTAAGACAAGAATCAATAAATAGTTTTGACTCATCACTTTATAAGGCAATGAATAATCATCTTTTTGAAAATTATTTCAAAATCAACATAAGCAATCAGATATTCAATTAGTTACTGACAAAAAAAAATGAAAAAACTTGCATGTAAACCATTTGTTAAGAGATGGATGATTTTTGATGAAAATGTAATTGCACTTGAATCTAGAAAAAAGAATATAGTACTTAATAAACCTATTCATGCTGGTTTCACTGTTTGAGAATTAAGTAAACTGAATATGTATGAGTTTCATTATAAATCAATGCTTAAAATGTATAATTATGATAAAATACAATTACTAATGTCAGATACTGACAGTTTTCTCTATCAAATTTTCACACCAGACATATATGCTGATATAAAGTTAAACTCATATTTATTTGATACTTCTGAATATCCTACTTGGCATTTTTGTTATTCTACTCAAAATAAGAAGCAACCTGGTAAATTTAAGGATGAGCTATGTTCTCGAATTTTGATCTCTTCTGTAGGATTGAAATCAAAATTATATAGTTTTAAATATATAGATAGCATAGACGAAGATGGAGTATTAAGTATGAAACAGAAATGTTTGGCTAAGGGAGTTTCTCGAATAACCATAGCACAGAAATTGAATTTTGATATTTATAAGGATTGTTTGTTCAATAGAAAGATTCAATATGAAACTTCTAATAATATTAGATCGTTTAAGCATGATATTTATCAAATAAAACAGTCAAAAATAAGTTTAAGTCCTTTCGATGATAAAAGATTTATTATATCTTCAAATTTCATTGAAAGTAAATCTTGGGGTCATAAAGATATCAAGAAATTGTTGGATCAGTATGAATCAGATGGTTCAAGTATTGAGGTAGGTCCGGATACAGACAATTTGGACTAGTCTACTCTCAAAGCAAGGAAAACCAGTTAGTTACGTAACCTTGCTAGAAGGAAGTACATGTATTGAAGTAAGAAGTGAGTGTAAGTTTGAAAACATTGAAGATAAAGAGAACCTGATTTAGCACAGTTGACCTTAACTGGAATAAACATACTTGTAACCTTGTTGAAAAATATAATCTAGTATACGGTGTAAGTCAGCATATATTCAGCTTTGAAATTAGGTTTTAATGAGCTCGCATATACGTAGTAAATTGGCTGAAGAATTACATGGACTTGCACGTCAGAACTTTCAGAGAAGAAGTTATGAAATGAAGAGTATTAATGATCTTATTCAGGCAGATATTGTAGAGATGATTCCTTTGCATAAATTCAATGATAATTATAAATATTTTCTTTCTGATGTAAACGCATTTACTAAATTTGCTTATGCAATAAAATTGAAAACGAAGACTGCTGAAGCGGTTAGTAGAGCATTGGAATTAATTTTTTAAAATAATCCCAAATTAAAAAATTTTCAAACAGGTATGGGGAGGGAGTTTTTTTATGCAAAAGTTTCCAAACTTACCAAAAAATATAAAATTAATCACTATCATGTTTATTCACATAAAAAAGCTGCATTACTAGAACGTTTAAATAGAACGATTAAGTCCAAATTATACAAAAACTTTACTATAACTGGATCATTAAGATGGATTGACTCAATAGATAAGATTGTTGAAGATTATAATAATACAGTACATTCCATCAAAAAGTTAAAGCCTTCTCAGGTAAGAAAGAAACATGAACATAAAATTCTTAATGAGTTGAATAAACGTAAATTAAAAGCTTTAAAGGGTGAAAAGATAATCAAACCTTGCTTCAAAATTAATGATATAGTGAGAATTAGTAAACAAAGAGCTATATTTGATAAATCTTTTATAATTAATTGGAGTCTGGAGCTTTATAAAGTTATATCAGTTTATGCAAGCATTCCACCTACTTATGAATTGGAAGATTTGAATAATGAAAAAATCTTAGGTGAATTTTATGAACAAGAATTAAAGAAATCAGAGTTAACTTTAGATGAAATGCATGTTTTTCTTGTAGAGAGAATATTTGTTCTGAACAAAGCTCAGGCTAGAGCTTCCAGAGGACTGTGATTTACTATTTTAATAATCAAATACAAACAAGGGGCAGAATTTATTCTTCAATTTGAGCCAGGTTATTTGTACAGTGTCACATTATTTTTTATAATTAAATAACAATCAGCCTCCTGCTTGGCATCAATCGGTAGAGCATGAAAATATTTTAATAATTATAAAAAAATCAGGTCGTGGTTTTTTAATAGGATACAGTCTCATAAAAATCTTTATAGGCCCAGATATGAGCTTCCACAATAATACTGATAATTTATTAAAAAAAAATATATATATAATACTTATCCTATAGAATCGAGGAATAAAAATAAATCGTACACCATAAACAATAAACAATTTGATACATATATTAACAAATATCTCAAAAAATAAATCAGAGCAAAAATATATAGAGCGACAGAAATATATAATATAAGACAAAACAATAATCGAAATCAATAAAATATCACAGGCTAATACTATTCTTTAAATTTTATAGCACGAAACGCTACCATGTGCTTTCATTTTTATGATCATATGCATTTTTTTGCATGTAGCTGCGATATCAGCTTGCTAATACTTGTCGACTTGGACAATTCTATTTTGAATGAATTTTTAAGTCAGCATGATAAATTGACAAACTAGTAATCCAAATATATATATTAAATTCTATAGTTTCTAATAGATTTCTTTGTAATAAATATATTTTTTATCTCAGGGTGCGAGATTCGGCACCTGAAGGAATAAATAGAGCAATTCATCTAGTGAATCAGAGCTACATTAAATTATTGCAAATTATATTGCAGAAATTAATGATCATATGAATATTGTATTAACAGCCTAGATCTTAGACTTCTTTGATTGATAGATCTTCTGATATGTGGATTGATTCGTTACTATCTAATAAAATACCTTTTATACTATCTTTACTTGCGCAAGTATTTTTACCAAATTCTTAATTTATAAAAAACCCTTCCGACGAGCTAGCTTTGATTCTTATTTAATTTCGAAGCACTGAGGGCGCCCTATCACTATTTCAATATTTTCCACTCACATGCCGGAATTTTCTATGAGCTGCTGATGTCGATCCTACTCCAGGTGGTCCTGGATTATTGTAGCCAGGGTCATCTCTTCCAAGGGGTTAAAAATTATTTAAAAATGACTTTTGCTTCATATTAGCATCACAAAGTCTTATGAGAAAATTTAGTAATTCAATTTAACTTTAAATTATTACAAGGTACAGTAAGGTATTGCGCTCTATAATTTTTGGTGACCTCTCATGGTGGTAGTTGGCAGGCGAGTGGGATTCTCTCTTCTCATTTTTACAATTTTCATTTCCCATTTCTAAATTTACATAAAATTTGAATATTCTATTCCTCCGCCATTCAAGGCTCAAATAGACCATACCAAAATATTAAATTATTACTCATGTTACATCTTAAATAATTTCTTTGCCTTCGGGCCATATCCAAAACATAAACTCTACAACAATTTTTTACAAATTCTTATCATTTGTGGAAATATATACAAATATATTTGAACCGGCTCACTATTGCTGCCTATCAATTGCCACTATTTGATTGGTGCATGCAAATTATTACAGTATTCATGCGCCCAGTAACCTCCTACTTCCTTAATACATTTAATTATTTTTGTTGGGGTTTTTAAATATGCTTTTTACATGCCAAGTAATTTTTTATAGGTTATTATTTGTTTTGTATATTACAATAATTAGCCACGTGAGACATTTAGTTCCTCAAGTTGCATACTGTTTCGCCACAATAAATTTCTGTCAAGGTGTTTGGTCAGATTCTACGTTGTATGACTCGGTCGATTGTTAGGTCACCGATCAGTAAATGTTTTATGCCCAACCTCAAATTTTCAATATTTTATATAATATAGTAGCAAAAATTATTTCCATTCCTCTTCGGCTGTTGTACAATTTAGCCAGGATGTCTGATATTATCTAATCTTTAACATTATCATCTTTGGCGATATTAGCCTATTACTTCACTTAGACCTATAAATCTTTCAACTAGGGATTTCTATTTATCTATCCATATTTAAATATGTTACAACAGTTAAACTCTGCATTAATGAACAATAAAAAAGAGCAAAAACACACCAAATTTATTCCAATCTTGACTACTTGCCCTTTGAAGCCTTTATTAGGTGTTTTGGTCAGGTTCAGGGTAGGACGAAATCTGGGAAGACAGGTTATTGCTTCCGGGCTGCCTTTTCACATTCAACTTGCAGGCACTGTGTTTTGAACAAAGCTCAAACTGGATTCTTCATAAATTCAAATTAATTCAATTCAATACTATTTATGCTGTTATATTCATAATTCACACACACGACACTCAAACAATTTAGAAGAAATTTCCGATCGAAAATTACATGACAGACAAACACAATTTTGGTCTTGCAACAAGACAGGCTGACAAGACAAGACAGACAAAACTAGGACAACTCACAAAAAACATCCAGAATGCCTAGCAAGCAGGATGGTTTGCGCCGGTGCAAACACAAGCCTGCTATTCGCAGAACCACAGTCTGGCATTCTGGCGCTACAATTCGAATTCTCAGGCCAGAACATACCCCCGCCTCTGAAAAACTATTTTTCAGCCAAGTTACAAAACTGAAAAAACCACGGAAAGGAAAAATCCAGACATGCCAAAAAAAAACAAAATGCCAACACCAAAAAATAACACAAAAGAAAAAATGTAACAATCACAACAACTATTGAGTTGGGAGTGGATATAATTTTGTTACTAGATCGAATACGGAAACAACGATTACACTTAAAGACACAAATTCGAATAATAGAGTGAGCAGACAGTATCCAGAATTTCTGTCTGATCAAAGACAACAATAACGAAGGTCCAGCATGACAATTCTTCTTGTGATGATAATCAATTAACATCGATACAAAAGCATCGGATTTTGGTAAGATCATCTGATGACAAGTCTCAAATTTAAGTCCAGCATAAGTCAAACGACTGCCGACGCGAATCACACCTCTATCAATGAATGGAGACAGGTGATGTAGACACATAGAATAATCTTCTCTCTTCTCTAATTGCACAAATTCAGATGGAAAATGTATCTTCTGTATCACTTTACATAGATACCTCTCAGCAACATCTAAATCTGATTCTTCTGATTGGGGTAAGATTCGTAAGAATTTGAGAACAAGAATTACAATTCTCAAAAGACGACCATAATCCAAACAACGACTAATCAATGAATATATTGCATTGCTGTTAAAATCAGGAGATTTTGTGACTGTCAACACTGATGGTTTTTTCACCTCCGGTGGATCCACTATCTCTTCCATTTGAGTTCGGACGGGCCAATCGCATTCGTCCTCTGCTATCCATGATGGACCTGAGCGCCACAATGGAAAGTTCACAAGCTCAACTGGTGATAAACCTCTAGACAAACAGTCAGCGGGATTTTCAATTCCGGCAACATGCATCCACTCCTGTATACAAGAATCCTGTATTTTTGTAACACGATTACCAACAAAAGTTTGCCATATCGCGGATGGAGCATTAATCCAACACAAGGTGACTGTAGAATCAGAGAGTGTGACAATACGAGACACATGACAGCGTTCACTAATAATAGTGACTACTGAATTCATGAGTTCTGCCAACAAGAGTGCCGCACACAACTCCAAATGAGGTATTGAAACAACTTTAGATGGTGCTACCTTGGACTTTGAACACAATAATACAACTCTTGGCTCCTCGCTCTCCTTCTGCGACTTCACATAGATAACTGCACCATAACCAGACAATGATGCATCACAAAAACCAATCAAACTGATGTGAGAATCCTGAAACAAACCAACGTGACGTGGAACAGCAAATTTCAACAATAGAGGCAACTCTTTTTGACAATTCTCCCAAAGAGTGCATATAGACTCAGACGGCTTCTCGTCCCAATCCACTCCTAATTTCCACAGTTTCTGGACAAGACATTTTAGAAATAATGTAAACGGTGACAAGAGACCAAGTTGATCATAGATACGAGCCATCACTGACAGAATAGAACACTTAGTAGCGACGACCTCACCACTCTTGACTGAAAACTGAAACAGATCAGTACTAGGTTGCCAATTCAATCCCAAGATAGCCAAGAAGTTGTCTGCTTCGAAATCCTTGTACGAAAACGATTTCTCTTCCTCCGAGAATTTCTCCAACATTGATGGTGAATCTGAAGTCCACCTTGTGAGCGAGAAACCTCCTCCCTCAAACAGCTGCTTGGACCGACGATACAGCTCCGCGGCCTCTGACTCTGTGGCGACAGATGTGACTAAGTTGTCCATGAACATGTCTCCTGGTATTCTCGCCTTGGATGCTGGGAAACGATTTCCATCCTCCTCTACAAGCTGGTGGACGGTGCGAAGTGCCAAATATGGAGAGCTTGAAACACTAAAAACAACACAATCTAGCTGATAAATTTCGATTGGATCCTCCGGCGAAAATCTCCACAATACACGCTGATAACGACGGCAGGAATCCTCCACTAATATCTGTCGATACATTTGTTTAATGTCATCAGTGAGTGCAATTGGGAACAAACGAAAATTAACTTACAAAACAAAAATGTCAGTCTGCAATTTGGGACCAGCATGAAGAACCTGGTTCAATGACAAACCAGATGATGTTCTGGAACCAGCATCAAATACAATTCGGATGGGCATGGTAGTGCTGCTTGCTTTCATGATGGTGTGATGCAGTATGTAGTAACCACCTCGGTCTGTCTGATCTGCTACAAACGACATGTGACCCTGACGTAGGTAATTGATCAATATTTCATGATATGAAATACGAGTATTGCTGTCAAGCTCTAGTCGTCTCTCCAAAGTCAGCAGTCTGCGTTTGGCGATAGCATACGAATCTCCCAAGCTGCTAGGTGGCTCCGCAAATGACAAGGCAACAACAAAACGACCAGAATTCACACGATGTACAGACTTCCGAAAATTTACCTCACACTCCAACTCTTCCGGTTTCAGTTGACAGCTTGGTGCAGGGCACAATTCCAACTCCCAAAAACGTTCCACAAAACTATCCAACAATGGACTACTAATGAATGGACTGCAGATGGCTGTAAAACAATTCGACAAATTTGTTGTTGAAGTGAGAATCCGTGCTCTCCCCATCAGAATGTGACCAAATACACTATTAACAGTCATCAATTTGTGCAATTCACCTGTACTAGGAGTCCCACGTAGCAAGTGAGGAACTAACTCTGCACCAATGATGCCATCTATTCTACTAGAAAGGTAGAATTTGTCGTCAGCCAGTGTGAGATTTTCAAGATGATGAAGTTTGGATCTGTCGATTTCACAAGAAGGCAACTTGTTGATGATTTTATCTACCACTGTGGCATCCATCGAAAACTTGATGGTAGGATCCAACTTCAACTGGATCGACACACAAGTACGACCTCGAACTTCACTAGTACCACCACCGAATCCACGAACAATGGTTTCCATGGGCTGGAATGGTAGTCTCAAACGCCGACACAATTTGGCTGTAACAAAATGACACTGACTCCCGGAGTCAACCAAGAAACGAACATCACAAAGCTGATCATTACAATCTCGAACATGTGCAGTGATGGTCGACAACACAATGGTCGAATTTTCTACATTGTTGGATTTAGAACAACAACTAATAGGTGATGTGCCACCTGCCTTGGAGTTCGACGAGGACGCAACACCTTCATTGGAACTTGACCTGGAAAAGTGCAATAAAGAATGATGAGATTCTCGACATTGAGCACACTGAGTTTTACTACGACAATTTCTACTCAAATGATCCACATCAAGACAACGAAAACAACAAATTTTTCCTTTAATCAAACAATAACGATCCCAAGGAGTCATTTTCAAGAAACTTGCACAATCTACTAACCGATGACCCGGTTTTGAGCACTTCAGGCAATTGGGATTTTACTAGATGCATCGTTAGATGAATCATTAGATTGAACCACAAACACCTTTGATTTATTATCCTTTTTGTGCTTCATATTAAACGATTCAGTCTATTTCTCATCAGAAGGAAGAATCTTAATTTGCTTTTAAATGAATTTGACATAATTGGTATAAGTTGGCATAGCCTTGTCATGGATGGCCGATTCAAAATTTCTATGAGAACTTGGATCCAGCAATCTCAAGCCATGATAGAGGAAAATCGAGTCTGACAAATCAGTGAAATGCAATCTCTTCAATGCATTGATTGAACTGCAAAACCCATCCAAAATCGCAATACAACCTGCCTTTGATTCTGATTTTATTGGACAAAATTCCAAAATTTTTTTGAAATAGGCATCGACTTGCGCCAGTGAATCGTTATAGCAGGTCAATAATGCCTGCCAAATTATTTGATAATTGTTAGCCAATGGTGGCAAATGACGACAAATATTGGCTGCTTGTCCAGTAAGTCTACTTACAAGATATTGGACCTTCTGCTGATCGTTAAAATTCTTGTTGTCATGTACCAATGCCTTAGATAGTTCATAAAACACCAACCATTGAGTCTGGTTCCCATCAAATTTCGGAAGGTCGATTTTAGGCAGTACCGACTTGGACACGACCGGCTGTGAACTAGCTGCTGTAGCTGCCGAAGATTGAGCAATAGTGACAGTCGCCTCTTTCTGTTTGAGAGTGTTAGCCGCTACTTCAATATACTGAAACAGATCTAGGTGTGAGTCGTTGAATGCTACAACATGATCTTTATTCAGCTCAAGTTCCAACTCATTAACCACTAATTCTGTCTTTTCATAATCCGAAATGGTCTGAGACACCTGAGGATACAAGATTGAAAATTGCTCAGCAACTTTTGGATCAGAGAAATTTTCAGACAGGTCATAAATTCTTTGCAATCTGGCATACAATTGTTCCAGTTTAGCACGATGCACCCTGATTTTTTTCTGTAATTTTTCCTCCATCTTGAACTCATACACAAACCAATTCAGCCCCGACAATATAAACAACAGACAATAGAACAAGAATGAGTTCAAAAACTAGATGAAAGGAAGAATCACGACTAGTAAGTTATCAAAGTTAAACTTTGATTATCAATTCACAAGATAAGTTATTGCTGAAAACAAAACTATGTTTTTATCACAAATTTTTGATATATGGAAATTATTCTAATTAAGTTAACACTATCATTGATAGGCTTTAGTTAATAACAAACCTTCATAAGGTAATGTTTAAAATGGGTGATAGAAAACATATACATGTGAAACCAAATAGAAAAACTAAGAGTCAAGGGAGGAGAAATAGAAGTAAGATGAGTCAATCAGTTAATAATAATAATATAATCAGAAGTAATTTGAATGCTAGTAATTGATTAGAAAATCAGTTACAAAGTTTGAGAAATTCAATAATCAAAAAATATAATAATCTGAAAGGATTACAATTAGAGACTGCAGTTAACTTGAAGAAAAAATATGAGCCAATAATATCACCATTAGAACAGATTAAACAATCTAATTTGAAAAAACAAGAAACAATTGGAAGAGGATAAAAATCGAGAATATGGAATTAGTGATGATGAGAATATATATGAAATCTCATCAGATGAAGATTGATTGATTGATTGATTGATTGATTGAGTACTTTATTTATGTAGATTACAATATATACTGGCTTATACACTTATATACAATAGCTTACAATACAGCAAAATTATAGATGAATTTACATAATATAGACTAAGAAAATAATTATTGAACTGTATATGATATGAAAAAGCAGTTTGTAATATAATAACTATAGATAATAATCATATTGTTATGCATCTACATAAATTGGTGGAGCTTTGGACATATCAATGTCCATTCTTCGGAAAGAATATTAAAAATATCCTCCCCACTAACTCTCTACCAAAACGTTAATTTCATTATTTAAACTAAGGATTTATTTATTAATGGAAATATTGTAAAAGTTTTAATCAATATGAATATTAAAGAGAAAAAAAAACAGAAAATTGATAGAGTAAAATAATTATATAGGTAGATAAGATCAAATAATTGATTAATAAATTAAGTAGGCTGAAAGTAGATCAGGGTTATCAACTTTCAGTAATATACAGCATTATGCAGTGGATAATTGAAATAACATGAGTTTATATAATATATATATATATATATATAAGTAGTGGATAAACACCGGTTCTAACAACCAATAGGAGCTCAGGAGAGGCGGAGCTTAAATTTTCTGTGCTCCATACGGAAGAACTTCCCCCCCCGCCGCCCCCCGCCATAGCTCTCCATTTTGTAAGAAACGGCTCCACCTTCTATTCCCACTATAACAGCTATGTTTCAGAGGTGGAACTATAATTTTCAATGGCTTCCCAGCCCCCACCTGGCAGCCGCCATGATGGCTCCACCTTGTTCTCCTTCTATTCCGGCTATAACAGCTATGTTTCAGAGGTGGAACTATAATTTTCAATGGCTTCCCAGCCCCCACCTGCCAGCTGCCATATAACTTGATGGCTCCACCTTGTTCTCCTTCATTCTCACTATACCTGTTTCCTCTCTTCGGCATCTAAGACCCCGCCGCCATGATCTTTCAGCTTTTAGCTTTATTTTGTAAGCTCAAGAACTGGTTCCCTCTCTGAACGCACCTCAGCTCACTTCTCTGCAGCCATCAAAGCCTCTCTCTGACAGCTACCTCCATGTTAGCTCTCCCCCCAGCCCGACTTACTATTTTTTGCATGGCTCCCCTTCTCTGCAAGCTCTGACAGCTACCTCCATCTTTCCTCTCCCCCCAGCCTGACTTACTATTTTTTGCATTTACGATATGCAAGATCAAATAATGCTTCCCATAATTGGTTACAATTAATTATTGTGGTTATGGAACATTCACAGCTGCATCCATAATGGAAATGTGCAGAACCACTATTTATTACATCTAATAAATCATAAATTTCGGAAAGAATTGAGAATCTTGAATTCGAATTCTTCAAATTATGCTCACTATTTTTGCTTTCCTCTAACTTCGGTTTTTTTTTAAACAAATAATCATCAACTCCTGTACAATATTGTGAATATTGAATACTGTTTGCTAAATCAACAAATTCTTCATAAGTTATCCCCATCAAAAGTCTTGACAACTTTTTAAATTTTGAATAGCTATTACATTGTGACATTTTATAGGTTATGTCTATCTTTTTCTCACACACACACTCAAAACTGAACTGATCACTAGAAGATCTTGTTTAAGACTGAAAAGCTTTTGTTTCCACCTGACTGTTGAATGAAAACGAATACAAGTTTAAAAAATTAAACTTATATTCATTAGCATATGTGCAGTAAAAAGCCCAGGCGTTGAGGTTATAGTGCCTCATCTCCATCTATAACTAAAATATTGATATTGTATCTATATTATAATCAATATTTTCATATCAATAGAATATAGAAGTATCAATTTTCATTCAGCTATAGACAGACCTACTCACTTGTATGATCTTTCAGCATTGTTCAGACAACATCGATATCAGTGTATCACCAATAATTAATCCCTTTCTTTGTTGCTTCTATTCCTGCTAGTCTGCTCATAGTTAACTCAATACTGCAGAAATTAGATCTATCGATTTTTTTTTATTTAGCTTTTTCCAAATGAATTAAAGATGGTTTATCCTCGCGATGTTCACATCTCATTATATATTTTTTACTGTTAAAACTGTCCAATGTGTTAATATTTATTGATGAGAGAAACTTTTCAGGTAGATAAACATCATAGAAAGAATAGGCGCCGCTTTTCCTGTCAACATCGTAGATTTTCAAAACAATTCGAAGTCCACACTGAGTTCGCACTAATCTCGCTTTTTCTATTTTATAACTATAGTCCGCTTTTAAGTCCTTAATTTGCACAATCGGAATTTCCTCACGTGCTGATTGATTGAATTTTTTTAAATCAAAATCTTGAAACTCTTGCATAGTCGAAAAACACGTCCTCACACACGTAATGTAGAATACAGAATGATTAAAATTTTTATACACTTAGAGTCTAGCTCTCTTCCCCCCACAGTTCAAGCACAGGAACATGTTTCTACATGTCGGCAAAAAAGTCGATGAACTCTAACTGGTTTCTGACAATGACGTCATATGCTGTTGTAATATTTCATTTTCCAATTGTATAAGTTTATTCACATTTAATTTGAAAGGTCTGTAATAGGTTAAATATTCACTAATATCGTTTAAATTTACTGTTGTTAGAAAAATTGATTTTATATTTTCAAGCAGACTTGTATCACGATTTTTTGCTCTAGCTTTCACAATTGATTGTTCACATACTTCATACCATTCCAAATAATCACATAATTTTTTCTCTAAGTCAGCATCAGCCGTTAACCACTGTTTTGGATCCATTCTTCCTTCACCTGCTTTTAACACATACTAAAATCAACTTTTACCTGCATCTCTTTTTATATGAGTGGAACTAAAACTGAAAAATTTATAGGGTTGGTAGTACTGTTTAGATTGCAAATACGCGCTTTATGCATGAATAATTGATATCCACAATAAACACATACAACTTCACTTCCATTATAAAAAAAGCCTTGTCTTGCATACCGTTTCTTTTTATCATTAGTATAAAACGGACAATTTTTCATTGATTTCATTCTTTCATTTTCACATTTAAAATCGATTTGATGTTGAAACGTTGATTCAGTTTTCACAAGCAGTTCTGTAAGATAGTGGTTTGCGCTATACAGAGCACACCTCCCCTCGGTAATTGATCTGTGTATTTTACATACATCTTTACACCAGCTCACATTAAATTTATTATAGTCAGGTTTAATAAAATCTTCTGGTATTACTTCAACATTATTATGAAATTTCTTTAAGAAATCCGCCTTTTCTCTTCCTTTTGTGAAAACTTTCTGATAATTCTGCATACAACCTTGAATAATCTCATCAGAATAAATTGTATCTCCCATTTCCCATTTTATCTTATGATGATAAAATTCTAGCCAACACACATCACGATAACTTTTCCAAGGTAAATCAGATTTAGGAAACGGTGGTTTAAAATGATATAGCACATAAGTTTGACGTGCATCTACAAGAGCAAATTCTTTAATATAAAACTTAGAATCAGAATAAGATTTATAGCCATGGAATTCAACTACACACCAAGATGAAGTATTGTCTGACTCACCTATGTTTTCACCGTTCTTCATATCGAATCCTGTTTTAGTAGATTTCAACACTTCGATGTTATCTTCCAGATTTTCACCGTTTCCTCTTTTCACTTGTGCACTTGCTAATTCTTCTTCTTCCCTATCTAAATTACACTGCACTCCACGAGAATGAAATTTTGAAGGCGATTTTGAATGACATGTTCCATGATCAATTATTCCATCCGAAGTATTGTAGTGAGACGAAAGTTTATCGTAGATATCTTCCTCAGAACCTTGATTGGTATAGTTATAGTTGTTTTCCTCGTCTTCTTCCAATTTGAACAGCTTTCTAGAAGTCTTGTTTAAAGAGTTGCACATCTTTGTTGAACTCAACATCGAAGCACACATGACAACAGCTTACAGTCAACTGAAGCAGACAAAAGCTAACCCTACTATTTATATTGAAATTCTACGTATGTGCGCACTCTATCGACGAACTATTGAATCTCTCGTACAATTGACGTTAGCGGTTTGTACTCGACTAAATTATCGCTTACAAGAATGCAGAATGCTGAAGTAGAATCCGGTACTTCTTTATCAAACTCAATTTCTAATCTAATATCTGCTGATAATTTTAAATGTTCTGACTGGTGTGAACAGTCTATAACTATTATGGGAGTATCCTTCTTGTAAGTGTCATAACTGATTTCATTCCCATTTTCTAAATTTAGTGGTAAGTTATGATAGCTCCCTGCAAAGTCTATGAAAATTTGTACATTAACTCTCTCCTCCCTTGTAAAGAATCATATGGGTAATAATGATTATTAATGAAAACACGTAAATTATGAAAATCACAAAAATCAAATTTAGACATATCAGCTGAAGCTAATAACTTTCTATTTGTTTGAAACGCTAAAATAACATATTTTGGAATGTCTGAATGTGCCGCGGTTTTTATTGTCCAACTATGTACCTTTGTTCTTGGTAAAAGTGGATACTCATGTGTTTCCCACTTACGAAACGCAATCTTTAGGGGTCTGTCTGTATCTAATATTCTTAAAAACTTAAGTCTTACATGAGTTTCTAACTGAATATAGGGAATTTTCCATATCAACTTATTCAATGTTATATTTACAGTTACAGATCCTGCATCTGCTGATTGAATAGAATTTAAATCTGAAGATGATCTTAAAAGTACAAGTTCTTGCTTCACGTTTAATATTACATGTTTAAAATCTTCAAAAAATGGAAGTAGTAATTTTAGAGGTATACAGAATGAGAATTTATTATTAGCTAATGTATAGCCAGTTCTATCAAATCCGGCCAGATGGTACATGTTTTTCTCAAATAAATTTTTCAATAACAATGATTTTATAGTTGAAGTAATTCCTACTAATCGAGATTTTGCCACTGGTATTCCAGCTAATTCATATCTAATTTCATCAAATAAATAACCAATCGCATTACTTATTAACTTGTAGGTAGCATTTTGTATGCTAGTCTCTCCTTTGTCATTTGTCACTGACTTTTTACACACAACTTCTCCTTCAATAATTATAAATG